>NC_056729.1:907247859-907410359 GCF_019279795.1 Protopterus annectens
AGTGAAAGATAATCTTAAATTCGACCTGCCTATACAAAACTGAAAAAAAAAATTACCAAAAATTATGGATGCTTTATAGAGCCGAAAACTTTGTCACTAATATAACTAAAACTACACTTGCCACTATTTTTCTTCTCCCCTCACTACTTTTATGGTAACCCCATCCTTACTAACATCTAGGCATCACAAAAAGCAAACCTTGGATAATGTTATAATAAAGCAGCAAAATTTGCAGAAAAACCACCACTGTATAGCACTAAAACTCCTAAACTGGTTAGATGTATCCCGTCAACTATCATATCCACAGCTCATCCATCCACTCGTCTGACACTATATACCATTCTACACATTTATGTTCCCACTTGGTCATAATGATCCATTGACCAAAAACCTCTCTGTGCACAAACCTATCAAATAATGTTGGGCATGATCTGTATTCATACCATGTTGCTAAGGCCTGAAAACCCCTTCCTATACCTACTAGGTCTAATTCCCTCCCTCCAGTCCTTTAAAACCATTCTGAAAGATTTCTTAGCCAAAATCTAGCTGTCTTCTTGCACAAATCTAGGTTAAACTCTATCTGTAAACAAATTCATATCTTACACCTCCTCACTCTTCCTCCTTTTACTCACTTCCTAACTTCAGTCAATTTCTCTCCCTCGACTCTCTGTTTAAACATGCCATAACCCTGTTTTTTTCTCTCTCACTTCTCATGGCAAATCCTGTTTGTCTTATACTAACTTACCTTTAATTTCTCTCAACTAGCTAAAATTTCAATAAATATTAAATTATTGTCATGCAAGTTTTATCTCAGTACCATAAAAATCGACTGCCATGAAGCTTGTAAACATATTGTTCTGAAAATGTTTTTGTAGTACTTTGGAGCTTTTCTCCCTGGGTATCTGCTAAAAATAGGTACCTGCCCAGTCAGACCTCCTTGATAGTCAAATGTGAATAAGTAAATAAATAAATAAATTGCTATTGACAGCAGCTCAAATTCAGTAGACTGTTCCTTGATGAAGATGCTGTTTGGCAGATTTGTATGTTAGTAATGCATGACCAGGAAAATGAGCAGTGCAGTGTTGGATGGAGCATTTTTATAAGATCTCTCGTAAGGAACTTTTCTGACGTTTTTCATAGGTGAGTATTAGGCTAACTAGTCTGAAGTACCATTTTCAGTCTTGCCAATAACCTGAGGTCCGAATCAAACCCTGTGCCTTGTGTCTGTAAGGCAAAGAACTTTACCATTGTCACAGGCCCACCACCAAATGAGTAGCCTATTCTCCTACTGGGAGTTGAACCCAGGCCACCAGGGTCAAACCCAGGAATTCTAATCTCCTTCTGCATGAACTTTTGAATCTTGCATGCATAGATGTCTTGACTGAAGTCCCTGTTGAAGTATTCCTAATAGACTGTTTACCACCACTGTCATCTGGACGTGTTATCAGAGCTTTACTTTCCCAATATTGTACATCTGATGTTTGACTTCAGCTCACAAGCATAAGGGTATATAGGCAAACGTATCAGCATAATCCGTCAGACTATTTCACCACCAGCCTGAACACAGGTTGTGTATCTGTCAGACTGATCTTTCTTTGGTCGTTGGTTTCATTGCTTTGAATACCCATATAAATGCTTCACTGGGGAACTTTTCTTTAAATTTCTTAACTGTTTCTTTTACCAGTATTAAGTGTTATCTAGATGAGTTAAGTGCTAGTGTGGTAGGGAAATCTCATACAAAGACTTGCACAGTCAGTATCATTTTTGCTTAGAAGTGGAACAGGAATAAAAAGCTTGTTTCATCTGCCAATCCTTTGTCTGTGAGACCATGTAGCCCCATTTGTCTTCTCTTAACACTTTCGTCGAGACCGAATGTCTGAAACATTTAGCCCACTCCAAGATGACAGATTTTACTTTCACAAACATACCTCCACCACTTAAGAAGAAGCTTAAAAGGCCTAGGCCAGAGACTAAGTTAGCCCTTTCACACTCCGACCCAGCTGCTGTTTCAGAACCCACGGTGCATCCTATTCATACCCAGATACCCTTTACTGAAATCCTGCTGGAGGCTGGTATGGTGTTGGAGGCCATGACAGCTGAGGATTCTACAGACAGAAGTGAACACAAATCATCATATCAGAGTGACTAGCGGATATCCCTCAGATCCTGGTTAAAGAAAAGATTCCATAAAACTAATCAAGTTACATCAGGGTAATGAGCCACTGCAACTAGAACAGGTGGATGTCACACCCAAGAACAAGTGTCAAAAACAAAACATGTTGCTTCCCCTAAACCTCTCCCTGCCTGTTCTAGGGATAAGGAATTGATATTTTTCTCTCAAGGCTTGTTTAAAGCCAGTTTGGATCTGAAGCCTCCTTTTTTTCTATCTCATTCTCCTCTGGCCCACCCCTCAAAATATGGCTGTGGATTCATCTTCCTCTAAAGATGAGGAGATGAGGAGGCTTCTGATTCTGACCATTCTCTGGCTTGCTCCTTTCAGATGTGCTGTCCTAGCCAAGTCCCTTCAGATGATGAGGACTCCATTTCACCTAATTCTTCACTAGAAGAAACTTCTTTTGGAGACAATATTAAATATAATGAAGCATTTTGAGTGGGAGTCTGGGCAGATTTCAGTAGTTCAGAAAGATACCGCAGCCTTTTAGAAACGGAAGCCCCAGCCCCTTCCTTTGCCCACAACCCCCCTTCTTGAAGCCTTTTTGGATGCTTTTTCATCCCACTCCTGTACTCTAAGCCTCCAGCTCCCAGCCCCAAGTCCCCAAAAGTATAGGTAGGTTTATAAAATTTTTAAATTTCTTTAAATTCTGTTTAGTGGTGGACCATTCTGCAGTTTCCCTCTTATCTGATAAGCTGACTAAACTCCATTACAGTGCCAGTGCCCTCCCTTCAGACTACGATAGCTGGGCTATCGATAGGTGAGGTAAAAAGGTTTGTACTTTCACTACCTTGGCATTCAGGGCTGCTAATTACCAAAACCAGACGACTAAATATTTGATGTCAGTTCCTTACAAAAGGTAATGGTGGTTTTATGATACTAAACAAAAAATGTTATTATTCTTACTTACTAAGGCTATGCTACACAAGTGGCCAGACACAGCATTAAATGCAGTTATGATGCTGTAGAGACCTTGTCCAGAGCAGCAGCTACAGGTTCTGTTTTCTGCAGGTATGCATAGTTACATAACCACCTTATTTCTGAGGACTTGAAAGTAAAAATAGTGGACTCCCCTTTACACATGGATCTCTTGTTTGGCCAAGAAGCAGCCAACCTTTTCAAAACCCTTCAAGAACAGGGTAAAACCATGAAGGACTGCAGCCAGCTTCTGTTAATCTCTGTTCCTCGGTACCAGGAAAAATTACCCAGTCAAACTACCTCTTTTATCAGAAGTTACCTAGGCCTAGCCAGAAACATAGGAAGGCTCCCAGAAAGAGATTCCCAGAAAAAAAAAGTCATAGGGATGCCTCATCTGGTTTGCCTCCCTTTGGGGACAAATCTTTGTAACTATCTTCAACCTCCCCTGTCCCACTGCCCACCTTACACCTCTCAAAAAGACAGACCCAAGCTCTTTCCACCTGGGAAAAGATCACCACAGACAACTGGGTGCTATCTATCGTAAAACGTCATTATGTCATGTCTTGGATGCAGATTCCTCTTCTAAATGGCATACTCCCACTTCCACACGATCAGATTCATCTGCTCCCACCCAGTTTACAGGAACTGTGGGAACAAGGCACAATATAGCCTGTGATAGAAGAATTTGTGGGAAAAGGATTTTACTCCAGTCTTTTCCTACTGCCAGTCAAAGAAGGGCCATGGAGACCTGTTCTGGATCTCTCCTTACTAAACACCTTCTTAAAAGTGCCTCCTTTCAAGATGCTCTGTCTGCACCTTCTTACACCTTTCATTTTATCTCAGGCCTTTGTAGTTTTCCTAGATCTAAAGGATGCTTAACTCCATGTACCAGTTCAGACCACTTGCAGGAGCTTCTTCAGATTTTGTCCTGGCTTATCTCACTATCGGTTTACTGCTTTGCCTTTTTGGCTTTCCACAGCCCCAAGAGTTTTCACAAAGTGTCTTATACCAGAGATCACCTTCAGCTGAACCCAGGGCATTGAATGTTTTCCCCGCTTAGATGACCTGTTAATCCAAGCCACTTCACCTCAAATTGTCTAACAGCACCTTCAGTTCATCATCCTCCTTCAGTCTTACTTGGAGTTCACCATCAACTACAGAAAGTCCTCCCTGTAGACATGTCAGCATTTAGTTTTCCTGGGCTACAGGGTGGACATAAAAAGAATGCAAGCCTACAAGAGAAGGTGCAGAGACTTACAAACTACTTCCACAACCTTGCCCTCCTCAGGCAATGCTCAGCAAGGGAGATCCTAAGGCCTGGGGTTCATGGTGGCTACTATCTCAATGCTCCCTCTGGGCAGATTACATAAGAGGAAAATCCAATGATACCTAAAACAGTCTGGTCTTGACACTCGCATCTTCTGGATACAGTGATCCCTTATTTACTTGTCTTAGGCAGGAACTCTTAAGGTGGAAGGAGCAGGTTAATCTCAACCCAGGGCTTCCTTTCACTCCTCCAGCCCCAGATCAGGCAATGCGCATGGATGCCTCGGGCGAGGCATGGGGGGGGGGGTCTGGACAGACACCCAACAAGTGCAGGGCAGATGGCAGCCAATGTCACTGAAAGAATACATTAGCATGAAAGAAATGAGGGCACTCATCCAAGATCTTCAGGTCTTTCAGGTCTAATGAGTATGAGTACAGGGGCGATGACCTCCTTGCATCGGGCTACAATTCTGTTACAGATATCTCCTCTTTGGGAGGGGGGGGGTTTGAGAACTGATTATGTTGGCAATGTGTGTAGGTCTACAGTTTCAAGTCAGTAACCACCTCGGGCAGGAAGCTGCTCAATGTTAGTCACTGCCACTGATGAACAGAGAGACCCTCCTTCAGCCCAAGCAAAATGGCCTCACAGAAACTTTCAAACAGTTCAGGAACAGCAAGCCTGTAACTGAACTTTTTAACTCTCAGAAAAGTGGGAAAAAGCAAGATTTTTTTTTTGTTTTGTTTTTACAGAGATAGCAGAGGTTCACAAGTAATATCAAGTTATAACAGTGCAGTAAATGACCCCACACAAGAGTGCTAGGTCAAGGACAGAAAATATGCAAGTTTTAAGTAAAAAACGATTTAAAATTAAGTGCAAGCAGGAAATTCAGCAAACAGCTTTTGGTTGTGCTCTAAATACAGCTACTAATACAGAAATCAAATTTAACAAGCCAGAAAATGCTCAAGCTAGGCAGCTATGCAGAAAAACTTAGCAAATAAACAGAAAATACTTAAAATCTCAAAAGTGGCTCCCTTCTTCTCTCAGCTTTTCCTCTTGGAGGGTGCTTCACCAACAGCCAACAAGCCTGAAAAGATGCTCAAACCACGAGGCAACTAGGTTTTAAGAGAGGAAGATGAAGGAGTTATGGAAATGACCCCTAGTGGCCAATAAAACTACAGTTTCAAGTCAGTAACCACCTCTACGGGGCAGGGAAGCTGCTCAATGTTAGTCACTGCCACTGATGAACAGAGAGACCCTCCTTCAGCCCAAGCAAAATGGCCTCACAGAAACTTTCAAACAGTTCAGGAACAGCAAGCCTGTAACTGAACTTTTTAACTCTCAGAAAAGTGGGAAAAAGCAAGATTTTTTTTTGTTTTGTTTTTACAGAGATAGCAGAGGTTCACAAGTAATATCAAGTTATAACAGTGCAGTAAATGACCCCACACAAGAGTGCTAGGTCAAGGACAGAAAATATGCAAGTTTTAAGAAAAACGATTTAAAATTAAGTGCAAGCAGGAAATTCAGCAAACAGCTTTTGGTTGTGCTCTAAATACAGCTACTAATACAGAAATCAAGTTTAACAAGCCAGAAAATGCTCAAGCTAGGCAGCTATGCAGAAAAACTTAGCAAATAAACAGAGAAAAATACTTAAAATCTCAAAAGTGGCTCCTTCTTCTCTCAGCTTTTCCTCTTGGAGGGTGCTTCACCAACAGCCAACAAGCCTGAAAAGATGCTCAAACCACGAGGCAAATAGGTTTTAAGAGGAAGATGAAGGAGTTATGGAAATGACCCTAGTGGCCAATAAAACTACAGTTTCAAGTCAGTAACCACCTCGGGCAGGGAAGCTGCTCAATGTTAGTCACTGCCACTGATGAACAGAGAGACCCTCCTTCAGCCCAAGCAAAATGGCCTCACAGAAACTTTCAAACAGTTCAGGAACAGCAAGCCTGTAACTGAACTTTTAACTCTCAGAAAAGTGGGAAAAAAGCAAGATTTTTTTTTTGTTTTGTTTTTACAGAGATAGCAGAGGTTCACAAGTAATATCAAGTTATAACAGTGCAGTAAATGACCCCACACAAGAGTGCTAGGTCAAGGACAGAAAATATGCAAGTTTTAAGAAAAACTATTTAAAATTAAGTGCAAGCAGGAAATTCAGCAAACAGCTTTTGGTTGTGCTCTAAATACAGCTACTAATACAGAAATCAAGTTTAACAAGCCAGAAAATGCTCAAGCTAGGCAGCTATGCAGAAAAACTTAGCAAATAAACAGAGAAAAATACTTAAAATCTCAAAAGTGGCTCCCTTCTTCTCTCAGCTTCCTCTTGGGGTGCTTCACCAACAGCCAACAAGCCTGAAAAGACGCTCAAACCACGAGGCAACTAGGTTTTAAGAGAGGAAGATGAAGGAGTTATGGAAATGACCCTAGTGGCCAATAAAACTACAGTTTCAAGTCAGTAACCACCTCTACGGGGCAGGAAGCTGCTCAATGTTAGTCACTGCCACTGATGAACAGAGAGACCCTCCTTCAGCCCAAGCAAAATGGCCTCACAGAAACTTTCAAACAGTTCAGGAACAGCAAGCCTGTAACTGAACTTTTAACTCTCAGAAAAGTAAAAGCAAGATTTTTTGTTTTTGTTTTTTACAGAGATAGCAGAGGTTCACAAGTAATATCAAGTTATAACAGTGCAGTAAATGACCCCACACAAGAGTGCTAGGTCAAGGACAGAAAATATGCAAGTTTTAAGAAAAAAACTATTTAAAATTAAGTGCAAGCAGGAAATTCAGCAAACAGCTTTTGGTTGTGCTCTAAATACAGCTACTAATACAGAAATCAAGTTTAACAAGCCAGAAAATGCTCAAGCTAGGCATCTATGCAGAAAAACTTAGCAAATAAACAGAGAAAAAATACTTAAAATCTCAAAAGTGGCTCCCTTCTTCTCTCAGCTTCCTCTTGGAGGGTGCTTCACCAACAGCCAACAAGCCTGAAAAGACACTCAAACCACGAGGCAACTAGGTTTTAAGAGAGGAAGATGAAGGAGTTATGGAAATGACCCTAGTGGCCAATAAAACTACAGTTTCAAGTCAGTAACCACCTCGGGGCAGGAAGCTGCTCAATGTTAGTCACTGCCACTGATGAACAGAGAGACCCTCCTTCAGCCCAAGCAAAATGGCCTCACAGAAACTTTCAAACAGTTCAGGAACAGCAAGCCTGTAACTGAACTTTTTAACTCTCAGAAAAGTGGGAAAAAGCAAGATTTTTTTGTTTTTGTTTTACAGAGATAGCAGAGGTTCACAAGTAATATCAAGTTATAACAGTGCAGTAAATGACCCCACACAAGAGTGCTAGGTCAAGGACAGAAAATATGCAAGTTTTAAGAAAAAAACTATTTAAAATTAAGTGCAAGCAGGAAATTCAGCAAACAGCTTTTGGTTGTGCTCTAAATACAGCTACTAATACAGAAATCAAGTTTAACAAGCCAGAAAATGCTCAAGCTAGGCAGCTATGCAGAAAAACTTAGCAAATAAACAGAGAAAAAATACTTAAAATCTCAAAAGTGGCTCCCTTCTTCTCACACCTCTAGAAACCAGGTACCTATGAGTGTTCACAGACAACACAACAGTAATATGCTACTTAAACACGCAAGGAAGGACAGGATTTATCAGTTGTGCAGATTATCTCAGGAAGCCTGGTACCTTACCATCCAGAAATAAACATGTCACTAACAGCCACATTCATCCCCTTACAGGAAAATGTGCTGACAGAGTTTTTAGGTATGTCCTTAGAGGAGCCTCTTGAATGGACCCTGAGCAGACAGGTTTTCCAGGGCATCCTTCACCATTGGAGACTCCTCTTTTAGACTTGTTTATTTCAGAGGCCAGCGGATAGCTTCCACTATTTTGTACTGAAGACCCTTGCCCATCAGCTTAGAGGACAGATGCTTTCTCTTTTTAATGGACAGAGGAGCTCCTGTACACTTTCCCTTCACTACCCCCTTCTTATAACAGTTCGACCGAAAAAGAAATACCAAAGCTCTTGTTAGTGATTCTCTTTTGACAAAGACAACATTGATTCCTTCTTCTTTTTCTTCTAGCCCAGGGCAAACTGCCACAACAAGTGGATCTCATCACTCAACAGAAAGGGTTACTACTCCACCCCAATTTGTCATCCCTAAGCTCTGTGGATGATATGGATGTTCTTCGTGTTTCAATGTTGCAGTCATCACCTGTGGGTTATCCCTGCTGTGGTAGGCCTCGGCCGGCCCAAATACCAGAGTCAATGTTTTTCTGCATCAGCTGCTGTCACTTGCAGGCTGAAGTCAGGTCGTCAATGCTATAAAGGAAGACAGCTGACGTAATTACATCAATCTTTCTTGCCATGGAGCCTGTAGCAGAAGCAGTTCGCAAGAGTGCCAGTCGGTCGCTTCCAGAGTTCGAATTACAGCTGAAAATGTCTAAAGCTAAGTACCCTATTGGGGATCCTTTTTTCTTGCACTAACCGATGTCTGAAAAAGTTAACAATTGTCTTCCCTGTGGAAAACAAATACCACACCGAGACTTCCACTCTTACTGCGTCACTTGTTTAGGCCCAGACCATGACATCCCCCATTGCCAGTTCTGTGCTTTCTTTAACGTGAGAGCTATTTGTCATAGAGCTCTTTTCGTAGTCAGGTATTTTTTGTCTTCCTCCTAGGTTCAGCAGGAATTTTCCCTCAAAACACTGGTTTTCCAAAATGGCATCTGTCAGCCAACAATCCGTAGACTTTCCGAAAAAATGTAAGGATAAAGATAGGGACAGACCACACAAGGCCAAACCTTCTGACGACTCCACCGCTAAGAAGGTCATCAGTTCTTCGGAATTCAGTGAGGTGCCTTCGTAGCCCCTGATGCCCAATTTGATACCTTCACAGGCCTCTACTGAGACCCTTTTGGAGTTCGGTATGCCGCAGAAATCTTCTTCATCTTCGGTCCGGATCCGCAACACAGGCACCGGCTTCTGAGGAGGTCTTTCACACTACTGAATCTAGACTAAAACTGACGTCCTTTCCTCCGACTACCGTTTCTCTCAGACCAATGGATACTCTTAGGCCTAGAGGCAGGGCCACGACTAAGAAAATTTCCAACAGCCACATTTTACCCCTCCTCCACCACCCCAAGCTCAAATGCTTAAAATGGCAGAGGATCTTATCACTCTTATCAAGGGTAGTCAGGCTGCACCTTATAAAAGGAAAAGAGACCCTTCCCCTGAAATTCTGACAGAACAAGATTCTGAGAAGTCTGATTATTCAGATTTTGAAGAGGAACAACAACCTCTTTCTGCTTATGAGGATTCAGATGCAGAGGAATCCATTCCTTCTCCCTCCCTACCAGAAGATTTTTCCTTTGGAGAAACCCTTCACACCCTCAGGGAACATTTCCACTAGGAATCCCAGGACTTCCCTCAGTCTAAGAAAAGACTAAGAGAGTTTCTAGACCTGCCCCAGCACAGACCCTTGGCCATCCCCCCTATCTTAGAGTTGGTTGATGATGTCTTCCATGAATCCAACTAACTCCTGATGACCTCCCGCCTGCTCCCAGAAAACCTGACAGGTACTGCAGAGTACTGGACTCTCACAAATACCTGTACAGAAATCCTGCTGCAGACCCGGGGATTATTACACAGGGACCAAAAAGAGCTAAGGCTAATTCTGCAAATAATCCGAATCCTTCTGACAAGGACTCCAGAGCTATAGACAAATGGGGTAAAAAAGTATGCACCTCTGCAACCTTACCTATCAAGGCACTCAACTGTCAGTTCCACATGTTAAAATATCAACAACACACTTTGGAACTGTTAAAGCAAAAGATTTGTACCTTTTCTGACTGTGCCAATTCGAAAGAGCTAACATATTTACTGCACTCTACTTGTCAAGTGGCTAAACACTCTTTTTACACTGTGGATATGATGCCCTAGAAGCCTCAAGCAGGGCAGCAGTGTCAGGATCTGTCATTAGGAGACATGCATGGCTGAAGAAACAACCTCTCCCTGATCATGTCAAATCTAAATTACTTGATGCACCCTTGGATAAAGACCGCTTGTTTGGAGAAAAAGCAGAAGAGGTGCTTAAAAAGATGGAAGACAAAGCAGAATCTATGCAAACAGTAAAATATTTTCTTTAGGTACATCTTCCTAGGTTCAACAGGAATTTTCCCTCAAAACACTGGCCACCAAGACTCCTATCCCAGGGACAGCAGAGAACCAAACAGTGGACCACTTCCGCTCCAAAGACAGGGAATTCTAAGCCATCCCTGTATGGCAAAAACTCTCAATGACTTCCTGTCTTCCCTCTTCCCTCTTTTCACTCACCAAAAAGTAGGATGAAGGCTCTCCCTCTGCAAAGAGAAGTGATTTTCTGTAACAAAGGACCAATGGGACTTAAAGGTAATTTTTCAGGGATACAAATTCTCCTTCAGTGAACTCCCAGTTCCACGAGGGTACCCAGATCTACTCCAAATTAGTGGGCAGAGGCATTAAAACAAGTCCAAACTCTCATATCCCAAGGGGCAGAAGGTCCTGTCCCCTCAGACCAAACTGGCAAAGGCTTTTATTCCAGACTATTCCTTGTTTCCAGAAAAGAGAGAACTTGGTGCCTCATCCTGGATCTATCTATTCTAAATACCTTCTTGGTGGTCCCCAAATTCAAAAAGCTAACTTTGCTGCACCTGCTATCTATGCTGACAAAAATTCCTGGTTTGTTACCCTAGATCTAAAAGATGCCTACCTCCACATCCCCATAAGGGAATCCTGCAGGAAATTCCTTGGCTTCAGAGGAGGCTCACAACACTTTCATTTCTCTGTGCTACCCTTTGGCTTATCTACTGCTCCCAAGGTATTCAACAAATGCTTAGCCCCGGTCATGGCCTTTTGCAGACAGAAAACCTCCTTTAGGGTACACCATCAATGAGAGGAATTCAAGGCAAACACCCTCCAGGAAGATCATTTTCTTGGGGGCTCTGCTGGACACAGCATCCCAAATGGCCTTCCTATCCCCTAAAAAACAGAACTTCCTGCCTCTCTATTTTACCCAGCTGGCTTCCAGAAGTCACTTCACTGCGAGGAAATTCCTGCAAGCCTTGGGGTATATGGCTTCTTGCATCCTTCTAATTCCTCTGGCCAGGCTTCACATGAGAAAAATTCAGTGGTACCTAAAAGAACCTTAGGTGTAAGCACTTTCAGCCTCTAGAGACCTCTCTACCTCTGATCCCCTGCATAAGGGCCAAGATTCTCTGGGGGGCAGGGGCCTGTGCCCAGAACAAGGGTCTTCCCTTTACCCTCCGCTCAACTGGGCAGACCATTACCACCGACGCCTCAGACATAGCTTGGGGATCTCACCTACAAGGCAAGTGCACCCAAGGTTTTTGGGATGCCCAGCACCTTCCCTTACACATCAACCAGAAGGAAATGATGGCAGTACAAAAGGCTCTGACATCCTTCAAACCCCATGTCAAGCCAGGGGTTCTCTTGATCAAAACAGACAACACTACAGTAATGCGGTACATCAACCAACTGGGAGGGACCCAATCTTACCCTCTTTGCAAGCTAGCCATGAACCTCTGGCTGGCAGCCTCTTCCATGGGACTGCACCTGATAGCACAAAACCTACCAGGGATCAGCAACACCCTGGCAGACCACTTAAGCAACAACTTACTGGACCCACATGAATGGCAGCTCCAGAGAGAAACATTTTACAAATCACTCAGGTGTGGGGCACTCCAGAGGTGGATCTCTTTGCTTTGCATCCTAACCATCATCTGAAAAAATTCTGTACCAGGAAGTATCACCACCTAGCATTGAAGGTGGATGTCTTGACCTTCCCCTGGAACACCCTCTTTGTGTACGCATTCCCTCATCTGATTAAAGTAAGGGAGGAAAGACCACAGTGCATCCTCATTGCTCCAGACTGGCCCAGACAACATTGGTACCCTTTACTATGCAGCCTGATCTTACAGCCTCCCAGGCAGCTCCCCCTGATCTCAGACCCGTTAACTCTGTGGGGGGGGGGGGGGTTGCTGTACCCAGACTTGCAGACTCTCAGACTATCAGCATGGCTAATACTCTAAAGGCAAACAAGGGACCCCTGTTAAGCAAACAGGTCCTACACATTATCACAGAGGTCAGAAGACCCAGCACCAGAAAATCTTATGCAGGAAAATGGAAAAGATTCTGCTCCTGGAGCCAGTCCAGAGGGGACAGTACCTCATAACCTTCCATCCCTCTTATCCTGGACTACCTGCGGAACTACTTAATAGTGGCCTGATGTTCATCGTGTTACACTGCTGCAGTCATTACACTTGGGTTATCCAGCCGTCAGGCGGTCCCTCAGTCGGCCTGAGTTCCAAAGTCTTGGTCCGGTGTCGGTTGCTGTTGCCTCTTCCCTGACGTCAGTGTGTGACAGGGGTATATAAGATGTAGCCGACGCCATTTTCTTCAGTCTTTCTTGCCGCGCAGTGCCAGAACCAAAAGCAGTTCGCAAGTGCCGGTCGGCCGACTCCTGAGATTTTCATTCCGAATCCAGAACCGAAGTCTTCTACAAAGCTAAGTACCCCATTGGGGAAACTTTTTCTTGCCTCAGACTGATGTCAGTAAAAGTTAATAACTGTATTTCTTGTGGGAAGCAAATACCTCATAAGGATTTCCATTCTTATTGTATCCCATGCCTAGGCCCAGACCACGACGTCACAGGTTGTCGGTTTTGTACTAGGTTTAACAAGCGCACTATTAAATGTCGGTTTGATTTTGCCCAACATTATTTTGGCAGAAAATTAAATTATACCATGCCATCAGAACTACCGATGACCGAAATACACAAAAAGTGCAAAGACAAGGACAGGCATCCGAGGCCCAAAACTGACGACGAAGCCTCTTCTAGGCCAGTCGCCGGTTCTCCAGTATTCAGTGAGGCATCTTCGCAGTCCCTGACGACCATTACTTTAGAACCTCAGGCCGACTCCCATGTGGAGCTGGCTGGGCCTTCAGACGCACCAGATTTACAGCCTACCGAGACTAACCCTTCAGAGGGATCCAGAGTAGCTGAGCAACTCGTAGCTTCAGAGGGTGTATTCAGACCTACTGTGTTAACCATTAAATCTTTTGCTAAGTCTAAAACTCCTTTAAAAACAAAGAAACAAATTCAACATTCACCAGGACAGGCCTCCATACCTAAGAAACAAATGCTCAAAATGGCCGAAGACCTAATCTCAATGATCAGGGGGTCCCATCCCCCTCCTGATAAAAGGCCTAGACAGGATTCAGACTATGACTCATCCGACCAGGTATCCATCTCTTTAGATTCATCCTCTGACCTAGGATACTCTTTACCCCCCTATGAGGATTATGATGCTGAGGAATCCATTCCTTCAGCCTCTCCGCCAGAGGACTACTCCTTTGGGGAAACTTTGCATACCATGAGGGAGCATTTCCATTGGGAGGGCCAGGACTATTCAGAGTCCAAGAAAAGGTTCAGAGATTTTCTTTTATTACCTCAACACAGACCCTTTGCTATTCCACCAGTGTTAGATATTGTGGATGATGTGTACACTGAATCCAGTTTAAATCCTGTTTCTTTACCTCCTGCTCCAGTTAAGCCAGACAGATACTACAGAGTCTCTGACTCTCACAAATTTCTTTATAAAAGCCCTGCTGCTGACCCTGAAACTATTTCTCAGGGCTCCAAAGGGGTAAAGGCCTCCTCAGCAAAGAACCCAGTCCCCTCTGACAGAGATTCCAGAGCATTAGACAGATGGGCGAAGAAAGTATATATTTCTGCAACTTTAGCAATGAGGGCCTTAAATTGCCAGTTTCACATGCTAAAATATCAACAATTTTTGATGTCTCAGTTGAAAGAAAAAATGCTTCCAAACTCAGATCCTCCTAATTATAAAGAAATGCAGGATTTATTGCATGCAGCTGAACAAGTGGGAAAACATACTTTGCATTGTGGTTTTGATTCATTAGAGGCCTCCTGTATAGCAGCAGTTACAGGTTCTGTTATTAGATGACATGCTTGGTTAAAAGAACAGACGTTACCAGATCATGTTAAAGCAAAATTATTGGATGCGCCTTTGCAGCAGGATGTTTTATTTGGAGTTAAGGCAGACGAGGTATTAAAGAAAATGGAGGATAAGGCAAAATCTATGCAAACCGTGAGGGATTTCTTACAGGTTCAGCCTCCTCGATTTAGCAGAAATTGGCCAACAAAGAATTGGTCCTTTCCAGTTACAGACAGACCTCAAAGGGGCAGATACAAATGTCCAAGAGGTAGAGGACAATCACAAGGTCCTTACAGGCCTCGACAATGGGGTGCATCAACCCAGAAAGAAGGGGAAGACAGGCCTCAACCTTACAAAAAACAGCCCCAATGACTTCCCACTACAGCTGCCAAACAGTTCTCTCTTGGCAGCCCCCTTGGGAGGAAAACGCACTTTTCAGTCACAATTGGCATATGATCACCAAAGACAAATGGATTCTCAACATTGTATCTCAAGGTTACAGGTTCCACTTTCACACTCTTCCAAGGCTAAAAGGAATGCCAAATCTGCCACCAAATCAATGGGCAGAGGCTCAAAGACAAATTACAACACTCATGGACATGAGAGCTATTCAAAAGGTACCAACACAGGAGCAAGGACAAGGATTTTACTCAAGACTCTTTCTGGTTCCCAGAAAGGACAAAGCCTGGAGGCCCATTTTGGATCTTTCTTCTCTAAACACTTACCTGGATGTTCCAAAATTCAAAATGTTGACACTACAGCAGCTTCTTCCCATGCTGGGCAAGAAAGCTTGGCTCGTAACTTTGGACCTCAAGGAGGCATACCTGCATGTCCCTATCAGACAAAACTGCAGAAGATACCTCAGATTCATAGCTGGTTCAATGCACTACCAATTCTCTGCACTGCTCTTTGGCTTATCTACTGCGCCCAGGGTCTTCACAAAGTACCTGGTACCAGTAATTGCATTTTGCAGGCAGAAAGGAATTCAAATTTATCCGTACCTGGACGACTGCCTGATTCAAGCAGAGAGCAAGGACATTCTTCTAAAGCATCTGGCGTTTGTAAAAAGTTATTAAGTTGCCTAGGGTACACAGTAAACGAAAAGAAGTCAAAACTAGTGCCCTCTCAAGAGATAATATTCCTGGGTGCCAGCTTGAATACAACGACCCAGATGGCTTATCTCACGCCAGACAAGCAAGGACAACTGACTCAATATTTCAGTTGATAGCAACAAAGACCCAACTCACTGCAAGAAAAATTCTGCAGGCCTTGGGAATTAGATGGCATCATGCATACTACTAATTCCATATGCCAGACTGCATATGAGGAAACTACAATGGTACCTAAAGAGTGTCTATTCTCAACACTGTCAAAGTTTGGAAACAGTAATACCACTAATTCCTTGCCTTCAACAGGAGTTTCGATGGTGGGCTCAAGCATGTCACCTCAACAAGGGACAGCCTTTCACTCAACCCACAGCCAGGCAAACACTGACAACAGATGCATCGGATTACACCTGGGGAGTACACATGGCAGGAAAATGTATTCAGGGCAAGTGGCCCACAGAATAAAGGCATCTTCACATCAATCAAAAAGAGATGCTAGCTATACAAAATGCCCTTATAGCTTTCAAGGACCTTCTGCATCCAGGACAACTACTACTAAAGACAGACAACACCACAGTTATGTGGTACATAAACAAGCAAGGGGGCACTCATTCTTATCCCCTCTGCAGACAAGCCATGACCTTGTGGAACACAGCTATAACCTGTCAAGTTCATCTGCAAGCACAATTCCTGCCAGGAGAGAAAAACACACTGGCAGACAACTTAAGCAGAAACATCATGGATCCGCACGAGTGGAAATTGCATCCACAAATACTCAGAATGATAACACAAAAATGGTGGAGCCCGGACATAGATCTGTTTGCATCTCCAATGAACTGCCAGCTACAGAAATTCTGCACAAGGACTTACCACCCACAAGCATGGAAAGCGGATGCCCTCTCATTCAGCTGGAAAAACCTACAAGTATGTGCTTTCTCACCACTGCCTCTCCTTCCAAAGGTACTCATAAAAGCCAGGCAAGAAAAGCCAAAGATGATCCTGATTGCCCCAGACTGGCCACGCCAGCACTGGTACCCAATCTTAAAGAACTTAGCACTTAGGTTTGAGAGGGTGGCCTAATGGTTAAGGTGTTTGCCTTATAAACACAAGGTGCAGGGTTTGAGTCTCACAAGGGATAATTGGCTAGGCTTAAAATGGCTCGCAAGGGCAGTTAGCCTAGTACTAACCTATGAACAAGGTCAACCCTGGATTTTGCCTCAAATCCCACATCTTCTGACTCAGCACAACAATCAGATACTTCACAGCCAGCTAAAGACTTTAAACCTGGCTGCATAGCAGATTCCTTAGTCAAGCAAGCAATGCCTCTCTCCAAAGCTGTTATAGATGTCATTTTGGGGGCCAGAAGGCCTAGCACCAGAAAAACCTATTTGGACAAATGGAAGAGATTCTGTGCCTGGAACCAGGCTCACAGCCTTGACCCTCTTGTCCCAAATATTCCTCAGATACTACAATATTTAACTGAGATGCTGGGCAAAGGCCTCTCCTTTTCATCCATCAAGATCCACGCCTCTGCCATCTTTGCTCATTACAACATGGACCCACCTATTTTTTCTAATCCTCTGCTAAAACAGTACCTCAGAGGGGCTAAAAACATAATACCACCCAGTAGAGCACCAACTCCAACTTGGCAGCTCAACTTTGTGTTGGAAAAATTAACTTTACCTCCTTTTGAGCCAGCTAACTCAGCAGATTTAAAATATGTCTCTTGGAAAACTGCACTGCCCCTGGCAATAACTTCAGCACAAAGAGTTTCAGAATTACAGGCACTAATGGCAGTGGAACCTTTCATCATTTTTCACCAAGACAGGGTGTCTTTAAGAACAAACCCTACTTTTATGCCAAAGGTGGTATCAAGTGTGGCTCTAAACCAAACTATTCACTTGCCAACTTTTTATCCAAATCCACAGAATAAAGGGGAGAGACTTCTGCATTCTTTGGACATACACAGGCAGTTACGCTTCTGTTTGGACAAAACCAAAGCTTTCAGGAAAACTGAGCAATTGTTTGTAACATATGCTGCAGGAGAACAGGGAAAAGCCATTTCAAAACAGACCATTTCAAAATGCGTAGGACACTGCATACGTTTCTGCTATACACACCATGGCAAAACTGTACCTAACAGCATTAGGTTTCATTCTACCAGGGCAACAGCCACTTCAACTGCCTACCTCAGAGGAGTGCCTACCAAGGACATTTTGGAAGCAGCAACTTGGAGTTCTGTACATACCTTTACCAAGCATTACCATCTACCTCTTTACTCTAAATCCAGAGCTGGCTTTGCCACTGCTGTGCTACAGGATCTTATAGCCACCCCTAATGCCTTATAGAACCAGCCACCCTACCTCAGCTTCTACCCAAGTGTAATGACTGCAGCAGTGTAACACGATGAACATAGTACAGTTTTGTACCTACCATAAATGTAGATGCTCGAGTGTATACACTGCTGCAGTCCAGGTTACCCTCCCTCCTTCCCCTCTTACTTGCTGGTACATACCTAACTCTTCTACCCTTTACTACCTATGGGGAGTATTTGCTAGTAACTGAAATTTTTAGAATTGCTTTTCATATGTATGTTTTATTAGCAATTTGCATTGCCTTTTTGGGGGCACCTGACATCTGGGGCAAGAAAAACTGAAGAAAATGGCGTTGACTGCATCTTATATACCCCTGTCACACTGACGTCAGGGAAAGGCGAAAGCAACTGACGCCGGACCAAGACTTTGGAACTCAGGCCGACTGAGGGACCGCCTGATGGCAGGATAACCCAAGTTTAATGACTGCAGCAGTGTATACACTCGGAACATCTACATTTATGGTAGGTACAAAACTGTACTTCCTTCGCCTCTATTAAAATCCACGCATCAGCCATTTCAGCTCATTTTGATAAAGTATAGCCCCTGTTTCTCATCCTTCGATTAAACAATTCCTCAGAGGGGCTTCTAATATTAGACCTCCCAGAAGGGCACTCACTTCAACCTGGGACCTGAATTATGTTTTGGAAAAGCTAACTTTACCACCCTTCAAACCTGCTGCTTCAGCAGAACTAAAACACCTCTCCTGGAAGACTGCTTTTCTCCTAGTTGTCACCACAGCTAGAAGGATTTCAGAACCTCAGGCACTGATGGCCTTTGAGTCCTTCATCATCTTCCATGAGACAGGGTCTCCATGAGGACTAATCCCTCCTTTAGGTAAAAGGTGGTATCTAACGTAACTCTCAACCAGGCCATACATCTACCCACCTTCTTTCCTAACCCTCAAAACAGGGGGGGGGGATTCTGCACTCTCTGGGCAAGCACAGACAGCTCAGATACTATCTGGACCATACTAAACCCTTCAGGAAAACAGACCAGCTACTTGTCAGCTTCACCCCAGGGGCAGATGGGAAGCCCATCTCCAAACAAACCATTTCCAAATGGATATCACACTGTATCCATTTCTGCTACAGTTTGCATGGGATACCCCTCCCCAAGTCTGTTCAAGCCCATTCCACTAGGGCAGCCTCCACTTCCACAGCATTCCTCAGAGGAGTTCCCACAAGGGACATCCTGGAAGTTTCTACCTGGACTACTGTCCATACCTTTATTTAGCATTACCACCTACCCCTATGTTCTAAGGCAGGGGCAGGATTCACCTCTGCAGTTTTGCAGAGCATGCTGACCCATTCCTAGGTCTCTTACAAATCCTACCACCCCTCTCCTCAGCTTTGGGAATCCTCCCACAGGTGATGACTTTAACAGTGAAATACAAAGAACATAGTAAAGTTATGAACACTTACCATAAATATAGATGTTCGAGTGTATTCACTGTTGCAGTCCTGGTTTCCCACCCCTCTTCCCACTTATATCTTTTTTCTTTAGGGAGACATAAGTTTATAACGGTGGCTTTTAGCCATGAGGACCATTCTCTGTATTTACTTGGGCTTCTGACTGGTTAGGGCAAGAAAAACTGATGTAATGGTGTTGGCTGCCTTCCTTTATAGAACTGACGAACTGACATCAGCCAGCAAGTGACAGCAGCCGATGCAGAAAAGCATTGACTCTGGTATTTGGGCCAGCCGAAGGCTACCACAGCAGGGATAACCCACAGGTGATGACTGCAACAGTGAATACACTCAAACATCTACATAGTCAGACACACTGACGTCCCACTCACTAGACTGAACAAGGAAAAGATCACAGTTAGCTGCCTGTCAGGCGCTAGAATCCGCCACATAACACAAGCACTCAGGTCACTCCACAGCAAGTACAAGTATGACTCAGTCATTGTCCATGCCGGTGTGAACGACCTGAGACGTACCTCCCTGGACTACATGAAAAGAGACATAGAGGAGCTCTCAGATTATGTAGCCCAGGCTGGTATGACCCTGACCCTGAGCAGTATCCTACCCTCACCAAGAATGATGCCACAATACAGAGACAAAATGATCAGCTTTAATAATTGGCTTAATTACTGGTGTCATTCTAAGGGATCAATGTCTGTCTGCCTGGGATGACATGCTTGACAAGCCACGCTGCTTCTCAAGGGATGGCTTGCACCTGTCACCCTGGGCTTCTGGATATTGGCAAAGGCTCTTGCCACCCCATAGTGCCTTTTTAGGCAAGGCTCAAATGATAAACCTACCCTAGAAAACAAAAATGGAGAAAACTAAGGGTAATACTGCTCAATGCCAGAAGTCTAAACCTCAAGATGCACGCCCTCCCCTCCTCAGTGTGGAGAACATCGATGTTTGTGCTGTGACTGAAACCTGGTTCAAGGCTCCTGAGAGCACCCCAGCACTATCAGGTTATACCTCATATCATGCTCCAGCCCCAAAATCCGGACGAACTACAAAAGGAGGGAGTATCCATATTCATAAAGGATACCCACACCTCCAGGTTAGTGGCAATGCAAGCATCGGAGACCATCCAGGTGCAATTAACCATAGGTAAAACTGCCCTACAGTTTGTAACATGCTACAGACCACCTTCTCAAACTCAGGAAACCCACACAGCCTTCCTGAAGACACTGGAGAGTATAAATGTCTCTCCAAACACCATCATATTGGGTGACTTCAACTACCCAAACATAGACTGGGAACATTACTCAAGCCCCAACACCCTAGCCCAAAGGTTCCTTGAGTTCATAAACTCAAATGCTATGGAACAACTAGTCACCATTCCCACAAGAGGAGAAAATATACTAGACCTGATCATCACAAACATGGGGACAAAATGCTCCACACGAAGTATATCCCTCATTGGTGAGATCAGACCATAAATAAAGCTCACTGGAGATACACATCTAGCGCCCACACCCAGCTAATTAGACCACAGTGAATAACGTCTCGAAAGGATACGTCACACTTCTTAAGACTGGAGTGGTATCCTTCAAGGCCCCGAGCCAGTGGAAACCACAACCCACGCTGCTGAAACCCTTACAAATGCCTTCTCTGAGCACCTCCAGGAATGTATGGATCAAGCAATCCCTAATAAAATCAAGACCTTTTCCACCAAAGGCAGGCGCCCGGTCTGGTGGACTCCAGCCATAAGCAAACTCTACAACAAGAGGAGAAAGCTACTACATGACAGAGCAAAATCCTAAATGGGAAGGCATCTCTGATCAATACTAGCAAAAACTACGATCACTCATAAAATCATCCAAGGCCAACTTTGAGAGAAAAATCGCTAATGACACAAAAGACAATCATAAAGCCTTCTTTAGCTATGTTAGAAACCTGGGTGGAAACTCCCAGATATGCTCAGAATTAGTCCAAAATGATAAAAATCACTGAACCCACAGACATTGCCAACATACTGGCAGACAGGTTCAGTGCAAATTTCTCCCTCCTCCCAAAGGAGAAATATCTATCCCACCAGAGTCTAGCCTCCCAAACATCTCAAATGCCCAGGTGAGAGCAGCTCTCGCTAAAGCAAAAACACAGCATCAATGGGACCGGACGGTGTCCCCGGCTGTGTGCTACGAACTCAATGAGGAACTAAACCCACACATAAGGCTGCTGTTTAATCTTAGCCTTACTACAGGATACGTTGCCCAAAGAATGGCGTCGGCAACTGTGGTCCCACTCCACAAAGGCGGTGCTTCTACAGACCCTGGAAATTACCGCCCATAAGCTTGACGAGCCTTGTCTGCAAAGCTATGGAGAGGATCATAATGGAACTCATAAATAAAGACATTGGGGACCTACAGACACTGGATCCTACCCAATTTGGCTTTGTCAAGAGCAGATCCTGCCTCTTGAACTTGGTCGACTTTTTCAAAACAGTCACTAAGGCCATTGATGAGGGTAAGGCAGTTCACACAGCCTACCTTGACCTAGCAAAAGCATTCGACACAATACCCCACTCCGGCATCATAGAAAAGCTCACCAGCTTAGATGTAAACCCATATGTCACAAGATGGGTTGCAAACTGGCTCAAGGACAGAACACACAGGGTTAGAGTTGCTGGTGCCATGTCAGACTCTAAGCGGTCTGCGGTGTCCCACAGGGCTCAGTCCTGGGCCCCTCTTGTTCGGCATTTATTTTTCTGAAGTGCAGGCAAACATAGGGGATTGTGGCTGACAAAATTTGCAGATGACTGCAAACTGGGCACCATAATTGACACTCCATCAGACACAGACATCCTCCAGAAAGGTCTCATAGAAATGGATAACTGGTGCCAGAGCCATGGCCTTAAGCTAAATGCCAAAAATGTATAGTCATACCCTTTGGGAAAAACAAGGTAACCCTAATTACCACATAGGTGGTAATCCATTAAACACGGAAGAAGTTATCAGGGACCTGGGGACCCAAGTTGACAGTAACCTCTCTTTTGACACTCACATTGCCAAAGTGGTTAGGAAGACCTTCTACATTGCCCACCTGATCATGAAGGGATTCACATCCAGATCAGGAGAGGTCATTGTACCCCTGTACTCTTCACTTATCAGACCATTGATTGAGTACAACACCCCATTCGGAATGTACCTTACCCGACACCTGCAGCAGTTGGAAAGACCCCAAAAGTTCCTCACCAAAAGGATAAAGGGCTCAAACATATGTCATACGATGCCCGACTGAAGAAACTCCAGCTCTATTCAGTCGCATACCGTCTGCTCAGAGGTGATCTGTGTCTGACATACAAGGCCATGTCCAACCCGGAATTAATGGATATGCTCCACCTCAAAAAATCCAAATCCACCAGAGCCACGAGAGCAAGAGACTTAAACCTCAACACGGATATAAATAGGACGTGCTGGAGGGACAGATTCATCACCCAGAGACTCCCTACACTATGGAACAGAATCCCAGTCCATGTGAGGCAGAGCCCTCACTGACTCTGTTCAAGAGAAATCTTGACGAGTGGATGGGAGATCGTAGGTTTACCCCAGGAATCATCTCTGTATCACTGCTGGACAGAGGCACAGCAAACTAATGGGTATAGTATTCTCATCCTAAGGGGTGGTGAAAGCCACACACACTCTGGCTAGGCTTATAAATGCCCTAGGGCAGATAGCCTAGTATGAACCTATGAACCTATGAACCTATTTATGGGAAGTGTACACAACTGTACTTTCCTGAAAGCCTTAGGGTACATGGCATCCTGCACCCTTTTAATTTCTCTGGCCAGGCTTCACATCAGAAAACTTCAGTGGTACCTAAAGAACCTTTAGTGTCAGCACTCTCAGCCTCTAGAGACCTCTCTACCTCTGATCCCTTGTATAAGGGCTGAGTTTCTCTGGTGGTCAGGGGCCTGTGCCCGGAACAAGGGTCTTTCCTTCACCCTCCACCCAACTGGACAAACCATTACCACCGACACCTCAGACATAGCTTGGGGTGCTCACCTAGAAGCCAGGTGCACCCAAGGACTTTGGAATGCACAGCACCTCCCCTTACACATCAACCAGAAGGAAATTATGGCAGTACAGAAGGCTCTGACATCCTTCAAACCCCATCTCAAGCCAGGGTTCTCCTTATCAAAACAGACAACACCACAGTAATGTAGTACATCGACAAACAGGGAGGGACCCTCTCTTACCCTCTGTGCAGGCTAGCCATGAAACTGTGGCTGACTGCCTCGTCCATGAGACTACATCTGATAGCACAATACCTACCAGGGATCAACAACACCCTGGCAGACCACTTAAGCATAAACCTTCTGGACCCACAGAATGGTAGCTCCACAGAAAAATCTTTCTGGAAATCACTCAGGCATGGGGGACTCCGGAGGTGGTCCTCTTTGCTTTGCATCTCAACCATCAGCTGAAAAAATTCTGTAATAGGAAGTACCACCACCTAGCCTGGAAGGTGGATGCCTTGACCTTCCCCTGGAACACCCTTTTTGTGTACGCATTCCCTCCTCTGTCTCTTATCCCCAAGGTTCTGATCAAAATAAGAGAGGAGAGGCCAAAGGCCATCCTCATTGCTCCAGACTGGCGCAGGCAACATTGGTACCCCTTACTGCGCAGCCTGACCTTACAGCTTCCCAGGAAGCTTCCCCTGATCTCAGACCCTGCACCCATACCTGCAGACTCTCAAACTATCAGCATGGCTTATACTCTAAAGGCAAAAAAGGGGCCCCTGTTAAGCAAACAGGTCCTAGACATCATCACAGAGGCCAGAAGGCCTAGCACCAGAAAATCCTATGCAGGAAAATGGAAAAGATTCTGCTCCTGGAGCCAGTTCAGAGGGGGAAATACCTCTCAACCTTCCATCCCTCTTATTCTGGACTACCTAGTGGAGCTACTTAATAGTGACATCTTCTCCTCCTCTATTAAAATTCATGCCTAGGCCATTTCAGCTCATTTTGATACAGAACAGCTCCCGTTCTCCCATCCTTTGATTAAACAATTCCTCAGAGGGGCTTCTAATATCATTTCTCCCAGAAGGCCACCCACTCCAGCCTTGGACAAGAATTATATTTTGGAAAAACTTACTTTACCCCCCTTTGAACCTGCTGCTTCAGCAGAACTAAGGTACCTCTCATGGAAGACTGCTTTTCTCCTAGCTATCACTTCAGCCTGAAGGGTTGCAGAGCTACAGGTGCTGATTGCTATTGAGCCCTTCATCATCTTCCATGCAGACAGGGTCTCCCTGAGGACAAATCCCTCCTTTATGTATAAGGTGGTATCTGATGTAACTCTCAACCAGGCCATACATCTTCCCACCTTCTTTCTTAACCCTCAAAACAAGGAGGGAAAAATTCTGCACTCACTAGATGTGCATAAACCACTCAGATACTATCTGAACCATACTAAACCCCTCAGAAAATGGACAAACTTCTTTTCAGCTTTGCCATAGGGGCACAGGGGAAGCCCATTTCCAAACAGACCATTTCCAAATGGATATCACACTGTATCCATTTCTGCTACAGTTTGCTTGGGGAACCACCCCCAGGTCTATTCGAATCCATTCCACTGGGGCAGCCTCCACTTCCACAGCATTCCTCAGAGGCGTTCCCACCAAGGACATCCTGGAAGCTGCCACCTGGACTTCTATCCATACCTTTACCAAGCAATACCACCTACCTCTATTTTCTAAGGCTAGAGCAGGGTTTGTCTCTGCTGTTCTGCAGGTCATGCTGATCCATTCCTAGGTCTCTTACTGAACCTACCACCCCTCTTCTCAGCTTTGGGAATCCTCCCACAGGTGATGACTGCAACAGTGAAACATGAAGAACATAGTACAGTTGTGTATACTTACCATAAATGTTGATGTTCGAGTGTATTCTCTGTTGCAGTCCTGGTTTCCCACCCTCCCTCCCCCTTATATCTTCTTTCTTTAGGGAGACATAAGTTTCTAACAGTGGGTTTTAGCCACCAGGACCACTTCACCTTATTTACTTGGGCCTCTGACTGGTTAGGGCAAGAATAACTGATGTAATGACGTTGGCTGCCTTTCTTTATAGCACTGATGACCTGACGTAAGTCTGCAAGTGACAGCAGCCAACAAAGAAAAACATTGAGTCTGTTATTCGGCCAGGCGGAGGGCTACCACAGCAGGGATAACCCACAGGTGATGACTGCAACAGTCAATACGCTCGAACATCTACATTTATGGTAAGTGTATACAACTGTACTTTCTGATTCCTTACAGCACCATTTTTTTTGAGGATGTAATTAAGTTTCTCCAAGGAGCCAAGAGACCCACCACTTGAAATTCTTACATAGCCAAATAGAAGAGACTTGCCTAGTGGTGCCAAAGCAATAGACAGGAATCTAAGCAATCAGAGGTACCTTCCATTCTGAAATTATCTGTGTGAACATTATTTACTTGTCTGGCCTATTCTTCCATCAAAGCCCACCTGCCAGCCATCTCCACTTGCTTGCCTCTCAGTCCTCTCACTCACCCACTTACTTCCACATCTGAGGTCAAGCTATTCCTTAAAGGAGTCCTGCATTGCAGGCCACTTAGAAAGCTCATTACCGCTACTTGGGACCTCAGCTTTGTGCTGGAGAAGATTACCTTATGCCCCTTTGAACCAACAACTTCAGCAAACCTCAAATTCTCTACTTGGAAAAGTATCCTTCTTCTGTCCCTAACTTCAGTCAGGTGAGTTTTGGAGCTTCAGGCACTCGTGGCCATACCTCCGTTTTTTATTTTTCACAAAGACTATGTGACCCTCGGGTCTAATCTTTCATTTATGCTAAGGTAGTGAATGAGCTGTCTCTCAATAAGGCCATAAACCTACCTGTCCTCTTTCACAACCCTCAGAATCAGAGGGAAGGATACTACATTCTCTGGACATTCACAGACAGCTAAGATTCTATTTGGACAAAACAAAACCTATTCAAAATCTGATCAGCTGATTTTTCTTTCTTAGACTCTAAACTGGGTCAACCACTTAGACTCTAAACTGGGCCAACCACTGCAAGCTGAATCTGTAAGGCCAATATCATTTTATTACTCTCCATTTGGCAAGTCCTCATGCCCTCAAGCTCACTCTAGCAAAGCAATAGCAGCCTCATGACACTTTCTACAAAGGAGTGGATGTCCATTCTGGAGGCTGCCACCTGAGCCGCCTGTATGCACTTTCAGTAAACACTAAAAGATAGATGCATTTTCAAGGTCCAGAGCTGCTTTCATTAGGTCAGTCCTTTCTGGCCTCTCCTTTACTTCCCTTTAGCTCTGGGAGTCACCCATGTGTTAGGAATACTGCAACAGGGATTTTGGTCAGGAAATAGAACATTTTTGTAAGATGCTGCCATAACTCCAGATGTCCTACTGATCACTGTTGCTGTATTCCTTCTCACTGTCCTTTCCCTCTTTGCCTTTTTCATCTCCTTTCTCCATCTTTCTCCCTCAGTTCCTTTTCCCTGAGGAAACACCCTAGAACTGATGGGGGGGTTCTTATCACTTCATACTATGTTCCTCCTAGCTGACCAATCTTATGTCTCAGGGGTCTTCAGGACACTGGCTTAGAGAAAGTCTGAGGAATTATGCTCTTACATCTGCCTGTAACCCTCTATGCTTGCAAGCTGAGGTCACACATAAGACGTATGATCCTGGGCAGGTAAAGCTTTGGTACTCTGGCCGGATGGCAGCAGTGGTAACCCATCTGTTAGGAATACTACAACACTGATCAGTAGGACATCTGCCCTGCATTGTTATTTTATTGAAGTTATCAGATATAACCTTAAATTACAAAAACTGTGTATCAAACTGTATTTAAATGAGAAGGGCAACAGTACACACTCTACATATGTCATGTCCTGGATCAACTTATCCATACCCCCACCAGGGGCAACAATATCCTAGATCTAGTCATTACCAACATGGGTGACCGGTGTTCCACACCTGAAGTCAACGCCTCATTGGTCCGATCCTACCATAAGCTAATTACCCTCGATATCCACATCCTGCCCCCACCCCCCATTAAGGAAACCATGGTAAAAATTTTCTCCAAAGCCAACTTCATGCTTCTTAAGACAGAAGTGGTGAACTTCATGACACCCATGCAGATGGACAATACAGTTACGACTACTGAATCCTACACAATTGCACTTTATAAGCACTTACATGAGTGCATGGATCGTGCTATCCCAAACAGAGCCAAGATGCTATCCTCCAAAAAAAGGAAGCCAATCTGGTGGTCCCCTGCCATAAACAAACTGTACAACAGAAGGAAGAAACTGTTGCAAAAGAGTAAAATTCCATGAGTGGAGGAGCTCCCTGGTCAGCCTCAGTAAGAAGCTGCGATCCCTGATAAAATCCTCCAAAGCTAGTTACAAAAACAAAATTGCCACTGATTGTAAAGACAACCACAAAGCATTCTATAGCTATGTCAAGAATCTCAATGGCAACACTCAGATCTGCTCTGAGTTGCAGCACAATGGCACTAAATATACAGACCCAACTGATATTGCCAACATCCTGGCAGATAGGTTTAGTGCTAACTTTACTCCCCTCTCACCCCCTAAAGAGCCCATCTGTATACCGGAAGAATGCAAATTCCTGTAATCACAGCTGCACAGGTAAAAACCACACTCTCCAAAGCCAAGAACACAGCATCCATGGGACCAGAAAACATCCCAGGCTGCATTCTACACGAACTACAGAACGAACTGGCATCCCACCTAAGTATCATGTTCAATTATAGCCTCACCTCAGGCTTTGTGCCTGCTGAGTGGCGCACAGCGACAGTTATCCCACTCCACAAGGGGGGAGCCACCACAGACCCCAGGAACTACCGCCCCATTAGCCTGATTAGCCTGGTCTGCAAGGCCATGGAACGTATTATCATGGAAATTATAAACAAAGACATTGGTAATCTCCAAACTCTGGACCCCACCCAGTTCGGATTTGTAAAAGGCAGATTATGTCTTCTAAACCTGATAGACTTCTTTGAAGCAGTCACCAAAGCCGTAGACAAGGGTAAGGTGGTTCACACAGCCTATTTAGATCTTGCCAAGGCTTTTGACACCATCCCCCACTCTGGAATTATAGATAAACTCACTAAACTAGGTATAAATCCCGATGTCACAAGATGGGTTGCCAACTGGCTCACTGACAGAATCCACACTGTGAAAGTAGCAGACTCCAAATCCAACTTCAGACCAGTGACAAATGGAGTATCACAGGGTTCAGTCATGGGTCCTCTCCTGTTTGGTATCTACTTCTCTGAAGTACAGGCTAACACAGAAGGTCTTTGGCTGAAGAAGTTCGCAGATGACTGCAAACTAGGAGCTATAATCGAAACTCCTAACGATGTGGACATCCTACAAAAGGGCCTCACTGAGACAGATGCCTGGTTTCAAAGCCATGGCCTCAAGCTCAATGCCAAAAAGTGCATTGTCATCCCCTTTGGTAAAAACTCTGTACCCATGAACTACAACATAGGTGGTAGTATACTTAACACCGAAAGTGTGATAAGAGACCTTGGGACACATGTGGACAGTTGTCTCTCCTTTGATAATCACATTGCCACAGTAGTCAGGAAATCCTTCTACATGGCAGACCTCATCACAAAAGGTTTCTCATCCAGAAAAAAAAGAGGTCATTGTTCCCCTCTACTCATCACTCATTAGACCCATTATAGAGTACAATGTCGCTTTTGGTATGTACCTCAAAAGACATCTACAACAACTGCAAAGGCCGCAGAAATACCTCACAAAGAGGATTACTGACCTCAAACAGATGCCCTTCGCAGACCGTCTCAAAAAACTCCAGCTTTACTCCGTCGCATATCGCCTACTCAGAGGTGATCTCTGCCTAACATACAAAGCTATGTCAAACCCAGAGCTGTTGGACATGCTCCACTTAAAGAAATCCCAATCCCTCAGAGCTACACACTCTAGGGACCTAAACCTTGTCACCACAATAAACAGAACAAGCTGGAGGGATAGATTCTTGTCCCAGAGACTTCCCATACTGTGGAATAAACTACCTATCTATATCAAACAAAGCTCCTCATTAGCACTCTTCAAGAAAAATCTTGATGATTGGATGGGAAATAGGAAATTCACCCCGGGGATCACCTCTGTGGCTCTGCTTGACAGTGGCACAGGAAAATAATTTTCTTGGGTGGCAAAAGCCAGGGTACCTTTTTGTCTGGGCTTGTATAGGCCCCAGGGCTGATAGCCTAGTACCTACCTATGAACCTATGAACATAAAAATAAATAGAGCAATGTGTAAATATTATTCTAAGGCTCATAGTTCTTTGGGAAATAAAATTTGACTTTGCCATGTTTTCACTAATTTCTTTGATTTACTGTGGATTTCAGCAGCATGAATTGTGATTCCAAAACTTTATTGCTTTCAGTTACAGTTCAGTGACTGGCAGGAGTCTGCCATGGCAGTACTGAGATATCAAAATATATTGCTCCATTTGTACTGAGAGAGCTGCCATGTACTGTTTCACAGTACTAGTACTATGCTGTACATTTGTACTGAGAGATCTGCCATGTACTGTTTCACGGTACTAGTACTATGCTGCACATCTGTACTGAGAGAACTGTCATGTACTGTTTCACAGTACTAGTACTATGTTGTACATTTGTACTGAGAGATCTGCCATGTACTGTTTCACAGTACTAGTACTATGCTGCACATCTGTACTGAGAGAACTGCCATGTACTGTTTCACAGTACTAGTACTATGCTGTACATCTATACTGAGAGATCTGCCATGTACTGTTTCACAGTACTAGTACTATGTTGTACATCTGCACTGAGAGAACTGCCATGTACTGTTTCACAGTACTAGTACTATGCTGTACATCTGTACTGAGAGAACTGCCATGTACTGTTTCACAGTACTAGTACTATGCTGCACATCTGTACTGAGAGAACTGCCATGTACTGTTTCACAGTACTAGTACTATGCTGTACATCTGTACTGAGAGAACTGCCATGTACTGTTTCACAGTACTAGTACTATGCTGTACATCTGTACTGAGAGAACTGCCACGTACTGTTTCACAGTACCAGTACTATGATGCACATCTGTACTGAGAGAACTGCCACATACTGTTTCACAGTACTAGTACTATGCTGCACATCTGTACTGAGAGAACTGCCACTTACTGTTTCACAGTACTAATACTGTGCTGTACATCTGTACTGAGAGAACTGCCACGTACTGTTTCACAGTACCAGTACTATGATGCACATCTGTACTGAGAGAACTGCCACGTACTGTTTCACAGTACCAGTACTATGATGCACATCTGTACTGAGAGAACTGCCACATACTGTTTCATTGTACCAGTACTATGGTTTACATCTGTACTGAGAGAACTGCCACATACTGTTTCACAGTACTAGTACTAGTTTGGGTTGCTTGCTATTTGGTTGATACAAGGAGCTGTTCATTAACTGAACAGGAATGGATATAAGTAATGTTACTATCCCTTTAATTGCTCTTATTTTTCAGTGTTGGGGAAGCAGGAATGCATAGAAAAATTAGAAGCTGAAACAGTTATGCAAAACATGATATAGAAAACTAGAATTGATATTGGTGTGTCACCTTATATGTACTATAATAGAAGGTTGAAGATGTCCCATGATACTGCTGGTACTGCACTGTTAATTAAGTACTTACTGATTTACAGTAAATAAAGGAGCACATAAATGCATCTGTTTTTGAGATGAAACATGAATTGTGGGAAGGCAGAGCTTACTCCAGGAAAGCAGAGCTAACTCCCAGATCATCCCAGTCTGATGTGGCCTGAAATTGTTAACTGGTGAATTCCCAGTTAACTACATGCTATGGTACATCTTGTGTATCACCATGGGAGCAGGGGGGGGCAGTAACATTGACTGTAGTCTTCTCTTCTCTTCTGTGGAGCCATAGTATATTAGCAAGACTGGGGAGATTTTGTGTTACATCTGAAGTAACCAACAGGAAGAATTCTCAGCCCTATTATATGTTCATTTATTGCATTTAACTGTTCTGTATTTACTCAGTACTTCTTTCTTCACTCATAGTCAAACTAATGTGTCACAGGTATTACTGAAATTATAATAGAGCCTGCTTTATTATATTCCCATGGTACAATATCATGATAGTGTATTCTTGTAGTTTACTAAATGGTGTAACTTTAACACAGGCATGAGAACTGCATCTAATGTCACGTACTACATTCTCACTTTATGATTCTGTATGCGTGCACAAGGTGTAAAATTAGAGCTATGTAATGAGACTTTCTAGAACCAGTCTTTTCCTGGTGACAGTGACAGAGTAACTGTCTACAGGATGATGTCTTAATATATCATTCTGTTTTCATCATACAAATGGCTATCCCCAGGGAAACTCCCACAGGGGTAGGTGGTAGATACAAATTTCCCTCTTGAAGCTTCTTTAATGGCTTATTCAAAGAAGTCTTATCCAATCCATGTTCAGCTTGCATGGGCACTTCTTTGCCCATCATATGCTTATTTCACACTGCAACAAAGTCGGAGCTGGGTTGGATCCTGATTCATGCAGTGTGCCATAATATTCCAGTCTAGACTTAAGCAGATCTCTTACTAAGGTGCACATTTTATGCAGGAATATGACAATGGATGATATTTTTAATACATAGCTGTATGTATCACAGCAGCTTTTAAGAGGTTACAACCTAGTATCACCACTGTCTTTCAGTTTTTGAAAGTAAAGAGTTTAAGGTGCAGCTAACCAGAGATATTGAATATTGTCAGAGTACACTAGCAAATGTTATGCAATATCACATTTAAAAGAAGTATTTTGGTTCTGGGTTCTTTGAAGGTTTGCCATCATTCTCTTAACATTTTTCAACAGTTCTCAATTTCAGTTTCAGTTGTGTTTTAAATGTACATATTCCAGTTGTCTCAGGCTTTGTTGTATTCGTTTTAGTTATGCACACTGTAGAGTGATTAGAGGAGGTAGTGGGATAAATTAAATGTGTGTGTGTGTGTGTGTGTGTGTGTGTGTGTGTGTGTGTGTGTGTGTGTGTGTGTGTGTGTAAGCACATATGTACTTGCATGTGTATCTTTGTATATATTAGCTACACACACACACATATATTCTTTTTTCATGCTGTTACTGTAACAGTTATCTTTTTGAGAGATGTGCAGTGAAAGCCCCACAGGGGAAAACTGTCTGCTGTACCTCTACAAATGTCATAAGTAGAAATGCACAAAGATTTATCTGATTAAATTTTCTTCTCTTAGATGGATTAGTCGATTGCATGGATCCTGACTGCTGCTTGCAGAGTTCCTGCCAGAACCAGCCCTATTGCCATGGATTACCTGACCCCCAAGACATTATTGGTCAAAGCCAGCCGCAACCATCTCTCCAAGCAGCCAAATCCTTCTATGACAGAATCAGTTTCCTCATCGGTTTGGACAGCAGTCATATCATACCAGGGGACAACCCATTCAATAAAAGGTAATTGTATCATAGATAGCCAAGACTGAGCTGAGTCTGAAATGCATGCAGGCACTCCCAGCTGCAAAAGCAACATTTATAGCCCTGTGTTTCTCATTGATACAACTTTCTCTACACATTTGATAATGCAACATGTTGCTTGGCCCCTGCCCTGCAACTTTTTTCTTTTTTGTAACGTAATCCAAACACGTATGTATTGAAGGCAGCTATGTTTTGGGACAGACTTAAGTATTCCGGTGTCCTAAAGTTTGTCTTACTGTAACACTGCAAAACAAGGGTCTTTTAGGGTTCATATGAATATCTTGACTTTTGTTCAGTTTTGTCTGTCACAATGACTACAGTCAGTGGATATATATGTATGTATATATATATATATATATATATATATATATATATATATATATATATATATATATATATATATATATGTATATATATATATATATATATATATATATATATATATATATATATATATATATATATATATATATATATATATATATATACATATATATTGTATATATTAAAGGTGCCGGTTTGTCCTCAGAACAGCAAGAATGCAAGTGCAGATAGGGATAATTTTATACTAAATACAAGACTGCAATGTTTTAAGTATTTTTCGTACTCCAAAGTACAGTGATTCTGAAGTTAGTTTGTATAAGAAGCAGTAGTGTGTGGAAGAGAACTACCTCCCATGCTAGGGAACAGGGAACAATTTTTTTTTTGCAAATCAACTTTAAAAGTTAACAGCATGGTTCAAAATTCACTACAGTTTGTCAGTATTGCAGTTTTATTTCCAAAGTGTCAGTAATTGCAGAATCAACACTTATACATTTTTGTATTATTATTTTGTTTTCGCCCCCTGTGCCTCATGACCTAGCTTCTAAGGGGCTGTCATCCATGTAGCCACAAGGGTGCTTTGTGCTCTTGCTGCCACCCTGGCAATGAGAGTGTTTTTTTTTCATTTGTTATTCTAATCCCCAGTGGTGATGTGAGTACTTGCATCACACTGAGGGAAGTCTATCACCCCTTAATCTATGCATGCATGCATGCTCCCCCACATGCGCCATCAGAGACTACCATCACCAGCACCTTGGGCAGCCATGCTAACATCCTCCTGGCCCCACCTGCCCAGTATGAAGAGCTTCCAGTCTCCAGAGGATCCCTGCAGTAGAAGCTCTGGCACTAGCCCAGTGAGAACCACTGTCTCTCCCCCAGGATGGGCATGCACATCCTCACTGCCTATGCCATCAAGAGCTTGAGCTATTAATCAAACTCAGGTTGCCTGCGCTATAAACAGAGCATTATCTCTCTGTGCTCCTGCTGCAGGCAGGTATAACATTTTGTAATAGGACCTTCTCACACACACATTATATATGTCCCAAACAGACCAGTAAGACTAGAGGTGGTGTGGATGCACTTTATTTAATTTTTAGGCTGGTCTTCAGATCTTTTTTCACTCACAACCCAGGCTCACTATAGAACACATATAAAGAGTAGTAGCAACTTCCTCCCCCACTGCATTACATACAAAATCTGACAGAGGAGAAAGTAGAAACTGCATCAGTAGCAACCAGAACCATAATCTGGAGGGCCTGGGTTTAAATTCTAGTTGAAACACGCACTTTAGTATTGTGTTCCTGGGCTTTGACCAGGCCTGATGTTCTTCGTGTTTCACTGTTGCAGTCATTACATTTTGGTTATCTGCCTGCAGGTAGCCCTCAGCCAGCCTGAATATCAAACTCTTGGATGCCTGCGTCGGATGCTGTCTCTTCTTCCATGATGTCAGGGGTATAAAACATGCAGCCGATGCCATTACATCAGTCTTTCTTGCCACACAGTGCCCGAAGCAGAAGCAGTTCACAAGTGCCAGTCGGCCGACTCCTGAAATTTTTGTTTTCGAGTTTCAGAACCGAAGTCTTCAAAAAAGCTAATTACCCCATCGGGGATCCTTTTTCTTGCTCTTAACCGATGTCAGTAAAAGTTAACAATTGTATTACCTGTGGAAAGCAAATACCTCATTAAGATTTTCATTCGTACTGCATTCCTTGCTTAGGCCCAGACCATGATGTCCCACGCTGTCAGTTTTGTGTCTTATTCAACCCCCAGACTATTTGTCGTCGGTTTATTTTTGCAGATACAGATTCCACTTCCACACCTTACCAACCCCAAACAGTTGGCCAGACCAACCCCCAAATCAGTGGGCAGAGGCTCAACAGCAGGTTCTCTCTCTTCTAAGTATCAGGGCTATTCAACCTGTCCCAGCAGAAGAAAGGGGACAAGGTTTTTACTCAAGACTTTTCCTGGTACCCAGAAAAGACAGCTCCTGGCATCCTATCCTGGACCTCTCTATTCTAAACACCTTTTTGGTAATCCCAAAGTTCAAACTGCTAACACTTCAACAGCTGCTTCCTATGCTAGGCAAAGATGCCTGGTTGGCAACCTTAGACTTAAAGGAAGCTTACCTACACATTCCAGTAAGGGAATCTTGCAGGAAATACCTACACTTTGGAGCAGGCTCCATGCACTATCAGTTCTCTGCACTTCCCTTTGGTTTATCTACTATGCCCAGGGTATTCACAAAGTTTCTAGCTCCAGTCATTGCATTTTGCAAGCAAAGAAATATTCAAATATATCCATACCTGGACGATTGTCTAATTCAGACAGAAAGCCAGGGTATGCTACTAAAACATCTGGCATTTGTAAAGAAACTTCTAACCTAAATGGGGTACACCATAAACGAAAAGAAATCTCATCTAGTACCCTGCCAACAAATTGTATTCCTGGGAGCAAGCTTGAACACAACTTCCAAGATGGCTTACCTCACGCCAGAGAAACAAGTTTATTTGACAGCCTACTTCAGACTCCTGGCCACAAAGACCAGCTATCTGCAAGGAAAATCCTGCAAGCCCTGGGGTTAATGGCCTCTTGCATCCTACTAATTCCATATGCAAGACTGCATATGAGGAAACTATAATGGTATCTAAAAAGCTTATGGTGTCAACATTCTCAGGACCTGGAATCAATGCTTCCTATCATTCCTTGTATAAAGACAGAGTTCCTATGGTGGGCAGAGGCCTGCTACCACAACAGGGGGCTCCCATTCACTCTACCCCCTGCCGCCCAAACCCTAACAACAGACGCATCAGACTATGCATGGGGAGCTCACTTGGCAGGGCAGTGCATTCAGGGCAAATGGAACCCGAGTCAGATGCGCCTGCATATCAACCAAAAAGAAATGTTAGCTGTACAGAATTCTCTGACAGCCGTCAAGGACCACATTCTTCCAGGACAATTATTGGTAAAGACAGACAACACCACTGTTATGTGGTACATAAACAAGCAGGGGGGAATCCACTCATACCATCTCTGCAGACTAGCCATGGCTCTGTGGAACACAGCCTTGAGCTACCAAGTTCACCTACAAGTTCAATTCCTGCCAGGCAAGCTAAATTCACTGGCAGACGACCTAAGCAGAAATCTCATGGACCCACAGGAGTGGAAACTGGAACCAAAGATATTCAGTCTTTTGAGAAACAAATGGGGAAATCCAGAGATAGACCTGTTTGCCTCCCCTCAGAACTACCAATTGGACAAATTCTGCACAAGGACTTCCCACAGTCAAGCTTGGAAAGTGGATGCACTGTCCTTCACCTGGGAAAGCCTCTCAGTATATGCCTTTCCCCCCTGCCTCTCCTCTCAAAGGTTCTGCTAAAGATCAAACAGGACAAACCAAGGACAATACTGATTGCACCAGACTGGCCACGCCAGCACTGGTACCCCCTCTTGTGCAGTATGTCACTGCTGGAACCATGGCACCTGCCTCAGACCCCTTCCCTGCTGTCCCAGCAGGAAGGCCAGATTCTGCACCCTCAGCTTCAAACCCTGAACCTTGCAGCCTGGCTAATTCCTTGAGCTCTCCAATAGCATCCCTCAGTAAGTAGGTGCTAAATGTCATTCTGGAGGCAAGGAGGCCTAGTACTAGAAAATCCTATGCTAAAAAGTGGAAACGATACTGTTCCTGGAGCCAGACTCGGGGTGGGCACAACGGTGCCCAGCTTACCACATATTATTCAGTACTTAACAGAGATGCTCCACAAGGGCCTTTCCTTCTCATCAATTAAAATTCATGTCTCTGCCATTTCAGCACATTATAATACTGAACCACCCCTCTTCTCTCACCCCCTGTAAAGCAATTCCTCAGCGGGGACAAAAATTTAAGACCTCCCAGGAGGGCCCCTACTCCAGCCTGGGACCTTAACTTTGTATTGGAAAAAGCTCACTCTACCTCCTTTTGAGCCAGCTGCAATTGCAGAGTTGAAATTCCTTTCTTGGAAAACAGCCTTCCTTCTAGCCATCACTTCAGCAAGAAGAGTGTCTGAATTACAGGCACTCATGGCAGTGAAGCCCTTCATCATCTTCCATGCAGACATGGTGTCCCTCAGGACCAATGCTTCCTTTATGACCAAGTTGGTGTCTAGTGTGGCCCTTGATCAGTCCATTCATTTGCCTACCTTTTTCCAAAATCCACAAAACACAGGAGAACGAATACTGCACTCTTTGGATGTGTACAGACAACTTAGATTTTAATTGGACAGGACTAAGCCTCTCATAAAATCTGAACAACTGCTAGTTGGCTTTGCTGTAGGTGCAGAGGGGAAGGCCATTTTAAAGCAAACCATTTCTAAGTGGATAGCCCATTGCATTAATTTCTGCTATAAGCACCATGAAAAACCTACCCCACAGGGGATAAGATCACATTCCACCAGGGCTGCATCTACCTCTACAGCCTTTCTCAGAGGTGTCCCTAGCAGGGACATTCTAGAAGCTGCTACCTGGAGCTCTGTAAATACCTTCATCAGCCATTACCACATGCCTATTTTTTTTTAAATCCAGAGCTGGTTTTGCCACTGCAGTATTGCAGGGCTTAGTAGCTGATCCTAATGCTCTCTAACTTCCTCCTCCCTTCCTTAGCTTTGGGAATCAACCCAAATGTAATGACTGCAACAGTGAAACACGCAGAACATAGTACAGTTGTGTACACTTACCATAAATGTAGATATTCGAGTGTATTCACTGTTGCAGTCCTGGTTACCCTCCCTCCACCCCCCTGACGTCTCTTGGCTATACTTTTCTTCTTGTTTACTGTATTTCAGCTTTCTGGTGTATTTGCTTTTTGTTGTAGGTGTAATCTAACATATAATTGCTTTCCATTATGGGGGCGCCTGACATCTGGGGCAAGAAAAACTGATGCAATGGTGTCGGCTGCATGTTTTATACCCCTGACGACCTGATGTTATGATAGAAGAGACAGCATCCGACACAGGAATCCAAGACTTTCATATTCAGGCCGACTGAGGGCTACCTGCAGGCAGATAACCCAAATGTAATGACTGCAACAGTGAATACACTCGAACATCTACATTTATCGTAAGTGTACACAACTGTACTTTCTTAGACAAAGAGATTCATGTAACAGTTTATGTGAGTCTTGGTTCAAGAATTTGTAGCTTCACTCTGTGCCTTCCACACTTAGTCTGATTACTTATGTATTGTGTTTACTGCAGCTCCACCTTTCATTTAATGTTATCTGAATACTTTATAGTGCACGACGTTCTTCTAAAGCCTAATAGTCTCAGATTTGGGGTTCTTGACATCACTATTTTGATTGTTTAGCTCTATTCATAAATACATGTGTTGCCGCTCATTGTTCCAGATACCAAGTTAATGATGAGAGTCCCTATAGTGGGCTCTGTAAGTCTGGCAGTGCCAAAAGTGGGATTCTTTCAACTTACCTGTTTGTTTTTCAAGCATGCATGCTCTTCACTATTTTGTTTACCTATCCTTAGAAATTTCTCCAGGTCTTGTATTTCCTTTCCCTTTCAGTGGTTATTGTCCTCAAAGGGATGCATAAATGCTTGGGTGGGGGTGGGCGCACTAGTGGGCTTACACATGATCCAGGGCACATCATCCTGCCAGAGTCATTTGCACATCATTGCATTAGAGATGCAGGCAGATAATTTTTGACTTCAGCGTCTGGTAAGATTCCTCTAATACATCCATAGGATTGTACTATACCAAGGTAAAGAAAACTATGTCTTAGCCCCACCTTTCAGGGAAGCTATCCCCACTGTCTACCACTGTGGTGTAGTTATTGCCATGGTTCTGTTACCACTGTGGTGTACTTATTGCTATGGTTATGTTATCTTTGTGGTGTACTTATTGTCATGGTTGTATTACCACTGTGGTGTACTTATTGCTGTGGTTATGTTACCGTTGTGGTGTACTGATTACCATGGTTATGTTACCACTGTGGTGTACTTATTGCTATGGTTATGTTACCTTTGTGGTGTACGTATTGTCATGGTTATGTTACCACTGTGGTGTACTTATTGCTATGGTTATGTTACCTTTGTGGTGTACTTATTGTCATGGTTGTATTACCACTGTGGTGTACTTATTGCTGTGGTTATGTTACCGTTGTAGTGTACTTATTACCATGGTTATGTTACCACTGGGGTGTACTTATTGCCTTGGTAATGTTACCTTTGTGGTGTACTTATTGTCATGGTTATGTTACCACTGTGGTGTACTTATTGCTATGGTTATGTTACCTTTGTGGTGTACTTATTGTCATGGTTGTGTTACCACTGTGGTGTACTTATTGCTGTGGTTATGTTATCGTTGTGGTGTACTTATTACCATGGTTATGTTACCGCTGTGGTGTACTTATTGCCTTGGTTATGTTACCAATGTGGTGTACTTATTGCCATGCTTCTGTTACCACTGTGGTGTACTTATTGCTATGGTTATGTTACCTTTGTGGTGTACTTATTGTCATGGTTGTGTTACCACTGTGGTGTACTTATTGCTATGGTTATGTTACCTTTGTGGTGTACTTATTGTCATGGTTGTGTTACCACTGTGGTGTACTTATTGCTATGGTTATGTTACCTTTGTGGTGTACTTATTGTCATGGTTATGTTACCACTGTGGTGTACTTATTGCTATGGTTATGTTACCTTTGTGGTGTACTTATTGTCATGGTTGTGTTACCACTGTGGTGTACTTATTATCAAGGTTATGTTACTGCTGTGTTGTACTTATATTATGTACTTGCCATGATTATGTTCAGAACAGAGCCCAGTTCTTACCACAAGAGCAGATTGGTACACATTGTAGATTTTGTGGAGGGGCATCTTCACTAACTGGATTTATTTTTATCTCCAAGCAGTGACAAACAACAGTTTTGTAACTCGTCTCTTATTTTGAATCCACATGGCTTTGTTAGGGCTGCTTTTCTGAATCAGCAGCCTGGTGTCTTCTATATGCTTCTTCCGTACCGGTGGTGGTCTGGACTACCTGTTGTGGTGCTTCCAGTCTTATTCTCATCATGTCTGCTTTATTGCTTTGTGGCTGTCCTCATACCAGCAGTCTGTTTACCAATGAGACCTCTTCATCAGTATCTCTTTCTCTTCCTACAGGAGTAAAGTATCCATGTCTGAGGGCAGTCGTCTTACACATCCAGTTCTGCACTTGCATTATTTGTTAATGATTCAATTTTGTTTGAAATGGCCAGTCCTGCCCTTAAGTTCTCAAAATCTTTCCACTCAAATGATTTTCTCTGTGAAGTGGATAAGGTTTTTGGTATGGACTTAGAATTTTTTGTGTCCCCCTGCTGTGTCCTTCCGTACTGTTCTGGACTACTTCAAACCACATTATGACACTGACATTCTACCATCAAACTGAGTTTGTCGATCACATCTAATTTACACATTGGCTAGATGGAATCTGCCGACACTCTTGAACCTGTCCAAGACCTTTATGAGGAGTATCTGTGTTCTGTGCTTTCAGATCAAGGAACCCATGCCTCTGTGATAACAACATTTCATAATGGGAAAAAAAACTGACACTCCCTCCATTGAGGCAACTGAATTAGTGAACATTTACTATATTTCCTGGAATACTTAATCCATGGTCTTAGTAACATCAGTGTGAATGATAAAAGAGATTCATGTTCTGATGAAATGTGAGCCTCGTACAAGTTTTCATAGGCACAGGATGTCCCTGTGATTTAGTGTGGGTTCCGTTCCTAATTTTTCAGCAGTAAGACTTTCGAAACACTCTGTTCAGCCTACTGATTTTCTTTCTACTTTCTATGAAAATGGGACACTGAACTTTGCACTCCATGGATGGGCAGAGAGAACTGATGATGTTCATCGTGTTACACTGCTGCAGTCATCACACTTGGGTTATCTGCCATCAGGCGGTCCCGCAGTCGGTCTGAGTTCCAAAGTCTTGGTCCGGCGTCGGTTGCTGTCACTTCTTCCCTGACGTCAGTGCGACAGGGGTATAAAAGAGGCAGCCACCACCATTTTCTTCAGTCTTTCTTGCCACGCGGTGCCCGAAGCAGAAGCAGTTCGCAAGTGCCGGTCGGCCAACTCCTGAGATTTTCAAATCGAATTTCAGACCGAAGTCTTCAATAAAGCTAAGTACCCCATTGGGGAACCTTTTCTTGCCTCAGTCCGATGTCAGAAAAAGTTAATAATTGCATTTCTTGTGGGAAGCAAATACCTCATAAGGATTTTCATTCTTATTGTATCCCTTGCCTAGGCCCAGACCACGACGTCACAGGTTGTCAGTTTTGTGGTAGGTTTAACAAACGAACTATTAAACGTCGGTTTGATTTCGCCCGACATTATTTTGGTAGAAAATTTAATTATACCATGCCGTCAGAGCAACCGACGACTGGGATGCATAAAAAGCACAAAGATAAGGACAGGCAGCCGAGACCCAAACCAGACACCGAGGCCTCTGCTAGGCTAGTCGCCGGTTCTCCGGTTTTCAGTGAGGCACCTACGCAGCCCCTGACGACCGCTGATTTAGAACCCCAGCCTGCATCCGACTCCCAAGTGAAGATTGCAGGGCCTCCAGAGCCTTTATCTTTAGGCCCTTCCGACTCCATGGCTGAAGGGGATTCCGGTGCAGTTGAAAGGCCGTCAGTTGCTGAAGGTGTCTTCAGACCGACTACACTTACTATTAAATCCTATGCAAAACTGAAAACTCCATTAAAAGTAAGGAAGCCTGTACAGCAGTCTCCAGTGCAAGTCCCCATGCCTAAGAAACAGATGCTTAAGATGGCCGAAAACATAATTACCCTAATCAGGGGTTCCCATCCCCTACCTGACAAAAGGCCTAAACAGGAGGAGGACTACGCTTCCTCTGACCAGTTTCCATTTCCTCAGATTCTTCTGAGGAACAGGAGTTCTCTTTTCCCCCTTATGAAGACTCTGATGCTGAAGATTCTATTCCTTGAGCATCTCCCCCAGAAGACTACTCTTTTGGGGAAACTTTACATACCATGAGGGAACATTTCCACTGGGAAGGCCAGGATTACTCTGATTCTAAGAAAAGGCTCTGAGAGTTCCTCTTACTACCCCAGCACAGACCCCTTGCTATTCCACCTGTGTTAGACATTGTGGATGATGTTTATTCAGAATCTAGCCTTAACCCAGATTCATTACCTCCTGCACCAGCCAAACCAGACAGGTACTACAGAGTCCCTGACTCACATAAATTCCTATATAAAAGCCCCGTTGCTGACCCAGAAACCATTTCCCGGGGTCCCAAAGGGGTTAAGGCCTCTATTGCTAAAAATCCTGTACCTTCTGAAAGGGATTCTAGAGCACTAGACAGATGGGGAAAGAAAGTATATACCTCAGCTACTCTAGCTATGAGGGCCTTAAATTGCCAGTTTCACATGCTGAAATATCAACAATATTTGATGTCTCAATTAAAACAAAAAATGAGCACACATACAGAGCAGCCTGATTACAAGGAAATGCAAGATTTGTTGCATGCAGCAGAACAAGTGGGAAAACATACTTTGCAATGTGGAGTTGATTCATTGGAAGCTTCTTGCAGAGCAGCTGTAACAGGGTCTGTCATTCATAGGCATGCTTGGTTAAAAGAACAAACTTTACCTGATCATGTTAAAGCAAAGTTATTGGATGCACCCTTATTTGGTGTGAAAGCAGAAGAGGTTTTAAAGAAAATGGAGGATAAGGCAAAATCTATGCAGACGGTCAAGGATTTTTTACAGGTTCAACCCCCTCGTTTCAGCAGAAATTGGCCAACCAAAAACTGGTCCTTTCCAACTTCTGACAGACCACAGAGGGGCAAATACAGATGCCCAAGGGGCAGAGGTCAACCACAAGGCTCTTACAAGCCACGACAATGGGGTGCCACAACCCGGAAAGGAGGAGAAGACAGGTCTCAAACTATCAGAAGACAATCACAATGACTTACCCCTCAGACTGCCAAGCAAATCACTCTTGGCAGCTCCCTTGGGAGGAAAACTTGCACTTTTTGCAGACAATTGGCACATCATCACAAAAGACAAATGGGTCCTAAATATTGTAACTCAAGGATACAGGTTCCACTTTCACACTTTACCAAGGATAAAAGGAATGCCAAATCTACCATCAAAGCAATGGGCAGAGGCTCAAAGACAAATTACAGCACTCATGGACATGAGAGCCATTCAACAGGTTCCTACACAGGAGCAAGGACAAGGATTTTACTCAAGACTCTTTCTGGTTCCCCAAAAGGACAAAGCCTGGAAACCCATTCTGGACCTTTCAATTCTAAATACATAACTGGAAGTACCCAAATTCAAGATGCTCACACTACAGCAACTTCTTCCCATGCTGGGCAAGAAGGCTTGGCTAGTAACGTTGGACCTCAAGGAGGCATACCTGCATGTCCCTATCAGACAAAATTGCAGAAGATACCTCCGATTTATAGTAGGTACAACTCATTACCAATTCTCTGCACTGCCCTTTGGCTTATCTACTGCGCCCAGAGTCTTCACAAAATGCCTGGCATCAGTAATTGCATACTGCAGACAAAGAGGAATCCAAATATATCCATACCTGGACGACTGCCTTATTCAAGCAGACAGCAAGGACATTCTTTTAAAACATCTGGAGTTTGTAAAAACCCTACTAAGTTGCCTAGGGTACACAGTAAACGAAAATAAGTCAAAACTAGTGCCCTCACAACACATAATATTCCTGGGTGCCAGCTTGAATACAATGGCCCAGATGGCTTATCTCACGCCAGACAAGCAAGGACAACTGACTCAATATTTTCAGTTGATGGCAACAAAGACCCAACTCCCTGCAAGAAAAATTCTGCAGGCCTTGGGATTCATGGCATCTTGCATACTACTAATACCATATGCCAAACTGCATATGAGGACATTACAATGGTACCTGAAAAGCTTATGGACTCAACACAGCCACAGCTTGGAAACAATAATACCACTAATTCCCTGCCTTCAACAGGAGTTTCTATGGTGGGCTCAGGCATGTCACCTCAACAAGGGTCAGCCTTTCACCTTGCCCACAGCCAGGCAAACAATGACAACAGATGCATCGGATTATGCCTGGGGAGCTCACATGGCAGGACAGTGTATTCAGGGCAAATGGTCTGCAGATCAAATGCATCTCCACATCAATCAAAAAGAGATGCTAGCTGTACAAAATGCCCTAACAGCTTTCAAGGACATCTTACATCCAGGACAATTTCTAATAAAGACGGACAACACCACAGTGATGTGGTACATAAACAGACAAGGGGGCACACATTCCTACCCCCTATGCAGGCACGCAATGACCTTGTGGAACACAGCACTGACCTACCAAGTTCAACTACAAGCACAATTCCTGCCAGGAAAGAAAAATACATTGGCAGACGAAGTAAGCAGAAATATCATGGATCCTCACGAGTGGAAACTAGACCCACAAGTATTCACAATGATAACTCAAAAATGGGGGAGCCCAGACATAGATCTGTTTGCCTCCCCCCAAAACTACCAACTGCAAAAGTTTTGCACAAGGACATACCACACACTAGCTTGGAAAGTGGACGCCCTCTCATTCAGTTGGAAAACACTAACAGTGTATGCCTTTCCTCCATTGCCTCTTCTGGCAAAGGTGCTGCTAAAAGCCAGATTAGAGAGGCCACAAATGATACTCATTGCTCCAAACTGGCCACGCCAACACTGGTATCCAATATTAAGGAACATGGCTCAAGGCCCACCATGGATTCTATCTCAAATTCCTCACCTGCTGACTCAGCAAAACAATCAGATTCTACACAGCCAGCCCAAGACTTTAAATCTGGCTGCATGGCAAATTGTCTAAACAACTAGTCAACACTTCTCTCTACAGCTGTTATGGATGACATTCTGGAGGCCAGGAGACCCAGCACAAGGAAAACCTACTCAGACAAATGGAAAAGATTCTGTGCCTGGAACCAGGCTAAAGGCCAAAATCCTCTTGTCCCAAATATTCAGATTCTGCAATATTTAACTGAGATGTTGCACAAAGGCCTTTCCTTTTCATCTATAAAGATCCACGCTTCAGCTATTTCAGCTCATTACAACACGGATCTTCCTGTTTTTTCACATCCATTATTAAGACAGTACCTCAGAGGGGCTAAGAACATAAGACCGCCCCGAAGAGCACCAACACCAACTTGGGACCTCAATTTTGTTTTGGAAAAACTTACACTACCACCCTTCGAGCCAGCTTTTTCAGCTGATTTACAATTTTTATCATGGAAAACTGCCCTGCTGCTAGCAATAACTTCAGCAGGAAGAATCTCAGAGCTACAAGACCTAATGACAGTGGAGCCTTTCATCATTTTTCATCAAGACAGAGTCTCTTTACGAACTAACCATTCCTTTATGCCAAAGGTAGTATCCAGTGTGGCTTTAAACCAAACCATTCATTTACCCACCTTTTATCCAAATCCCCAGAATAAAGGGGAAAGGCTCCTACACTCTTTGGACATTCACAGGGAATTACGTTTCTACTTGGATAAAACAAAGGTTTTCAGAAAATCTGATCAGCTCTTTGTATCCTGTGCTGCAGGATCTCAAGGAAAGCATATATCAAAACAGACCATTTCAAAATGGATAGGACATTGTATCTGTTTATGCTACACACACCATGGGAAGCCTGTACCTGGTAACATTAGGCCTCATTCCACCAGGGCTACAGCAACATCAGCAGCCTTCCTCAGAGGGGTACCAACCAAGTGTATTTTGGAAGCTGCAACTTGGAGTTCAGTGCACACCTTCACCAAGCACTACCACTTACCTCTGAACTCAAAAACCAGAGCTGGCTTTGCCACTGCAGTTTTGCAGGGCCTACTAGCTTCTCCAAACCCTGTTTAGTACCAACCGGCCAGCCTTAGCTTTGGGATTCAACCCAAGTGTGATGACTGCAGCAGTGTAACACGATGAACATAGTACAGATGTTCATCATGCATACAGCTGCAGTCATAACAGATGGGTTCTCCTGCCATCAGGCGGGTCCTCGGTCGGCCGAATTCCAAAGTCTAGGTCCGGCGTCGGTTGTCGTCGCTTCTTCCCTGACGTCAGTGCGACAGGGGTATAAAAGAACCAGCCAACACCATTTTCTTCAGTCTTTCTTGCTGCGCGGTGCCCGAAGCAGAAGCAGTTCGCAAGTGCCAGTCGGCCAGCTCCTGAAATTACGAAAATTTTGCAACCGAAGTCTTCTTGAAAGCTAAGTACCCCGTTGGGGAAACTTTTCTTGCCTCAGACCGATGTCAGACAAAGTTAATAATTGTATTTCATGTGGGAAGCAAATACCGCATAAGGATTTCCATTCCCTCTGTATTCCTTGTTTAGGCCCAGACCATGACGTCTCGGTCTGTCGCTTTTGTGCTACATTCAACAAACGCACTATTAACCGTCGGGCGGAGTTCGCCCAGCATTATTTTGGCAAAAAATTTAACTATATTATGTCGTTGGATACTCCGACTCCAGTTTTGTCTAAAAAGCGCAAAGATAAGGACCGACACACGAGGTCCGCGGCCTCTACCGACACCATGCCAAAGCCGACTTCAGGTGGTCCGGTTCTCAGCGAGGCGCCTACGCAGCCCCTGACCACCGATGACACTTCATTGGCGGTGTCTTCTGTGCCCGAGGTCGCAGGCTCCTCGGCCCACACCCCGACTACAGATACCGAAGCCACTCTTGGCGGTGAATCTCAAAATGTGGACAGGTCTACCTCCTCTCAAGGTGTATTCAGACCTTCTTCTTCTTTTTCCATCAAGGCTTTCACTAAGTCTAAAGCAGCCATGCATTCTAAGAGACAAGCTACACAGGGCCCATCTCCAGGCCCCATGCCTAAAAAACAGATGCTTAAAATGGCTGAGGATTTAATTACTCTTATCAGGGGTTCTCAACCCTCCCGGACAAAAGGCCCAGAGTGGAGGAAGAATCCCCCTCCTCTGATCAGGGCTCCATTATATCAGAGCACTCTGAGGAACAGGAACATGCTTACTCCCCTTTTGAAGACTCTGATGCAGAGGAGTCCATTCCTTCTGTATCCCCCCCAGAGGATTACTCATTTGGGGAAAATTTGCATACCTTAAGGGAACACTTCTACTGGGAAGGCCAAGATTATTCAGATTCCAAGAAAAGGCTTAGGGAATTTCTCTTGTTACCTCAGCACAGGCCTCTGGCTATACCTCCTGTCTTGGACATACTAGATGATGTGTACTCGGAGGCCTGCCTTAACCCGGATTCTCTACCTCCAGTCCCAGTCAAGCCTGACAGGTACTACCGGGTTCCTGACTCACACCAATTTCTGTACAAAAGCCATGCTGCTGACCCAGAAACTATCTCACAGGGCCCCAAGGGAATTAAGGCCTCTACTGCTAAAAATCCATTACCTTCCGAGAGAGATTCCAGATCCTTAGAAAGTGGGGGAAAAAGGTATATACCTCAGCCACCTTAACCATGAGGGCATTAAACTGCCAGTTTCATATGCTAAAGTACCAACAGTTTCTGTTATCACAATTGAGAAGTAAAATGTCACAACCTGTACAACCAGACTTGAAGGAGTTGCAGGATTTGATGCATAGTGCAGAACAAGTGGGTAAACATACCTTACAATGTGGTTTTGATGCTCTAGAGGCCTCATGTAGAGCTGCTGTTACAGGATCAGTCATACGTAGACATGCCTGGCTCAAGGAACAAACCTTACCAGATCATGTCAAAGCTAAATTACTAGATGCTCTTCTACAAAAGGATGTATTATTTGGTGCTAATGCTGAGGAGGTATTAAGGAAAATGGAGGAAAAGGCTAAATCAATGCAAACAGTGAAAGATTTTCTACAGGTACAGCCCCCACGTTTCAGTAGAAATTGGCCTTCCAAAAATTGGTCCTTTCCAGCCACGGACAGACCCCAAAGAGGTAGATACAGGCCGAGGGGCAGAGGGCAATCCCAAGGATCGTTTAGAGGCAGACAATGGCAAGCTCCTACACAAAGAGGTGGTGAGGATAATTGCAGCCATTCAGAAAGCAAGCCCAATGACTTTCCCTTTGCATGCCAAGCAAGGCTCAAATGGCAGCACCCTTAGGGAAAACTGGCATTATTTTCAAAAATTGGCATATTGTCACAAAAGACAAATGGATCCTGGACATTATAAACAGAGGCTACAGATTCCATTTTCACACCCTTCCAAAAATGAGAGGCATGCCAAACCTGCCACACAATCAAAGGGCAGAGGCACAAAGACAAATTTCAGATCTCATAGACATGAAAGCTATTCAAGAGGTACCTACTCACGAACAAGGTCAAGGTTTTTATTCCAGACTATTCCTGGTACCAAGGAAGGGAAAAGATTGGAGACCTATTTTGGACCTATCCATCCTAAACACATTTTTACTCGTACCAAAATTCAAGATGCTCACTCTACAGCAGCTTCTTCTCATGCTGGGCAAGGAGTCTTGGCTGGTAACACTGGACCTCAAGGAGGCATACCTGCATGTCCCAATCAGACAAAATTGCAGAAGATACCTCAGATTTCTTGCAGGTTCAACCCATTATCAAGTCTCTGCATTGCCCTTTGGCTTATCTACTGCACCCAGAGTATTCACGAAATGCCTGGTATCAGTAATTGCCTACTGCAGACTTCAAGGGATACAAGTATACCCCTATTTGGACGATTGCCTGATCCAAGCGGACAGCAAGCACATACTTCTGAAACATCTGGCTTATGTAATAATGTTGTTGAATTCTCTGGGATACACAGTCAACAAAAAGAAATCAAGGCTAATACCCTCTCGGAAAATAATTTTCCTGGGTGCCAACTTGGACACAAACACCCAGATGGCCTACCTCACGCCAGAGAAGCAGGGGCAACTAACTCAATACTTCAGAACACTAGCAAATTTCACCAGGCTGACTGCAAGGAAAATCCTGCAGGCTCTGGGATTCATGGCATCTTGCATCTTACTAATCCCATGTGCAAAGCTGCATATGAGGAAACTTCAGTGGTACCTGAAAAACCTATGGTCTCAACACAGCCACAGTTTGGAAACAATAATACCACTAATTCCATGTCTTCAAAAGGAATTTCTGTGGTGGGCTCAAGCATGCCAAACAAACACAGGTCTCCCATTCAGCAAGCCGCAAGCAAATCAAGTCATCACAACAGACGCCTCGGACTATGCCTGGGGGGCGCACATGACAGATCGGTGCATTCAGGGCAAATGGTCCCAAAAAGAAAAGCACCTTCACATCAATCAAAAGGAAATGCTAGCAGTAATAAATGCTATTATAGCTTTCAAAGACCTTCTGCAACCAGGTCAACTATTGATAAGGACGGACAACACCACAGTAATGTGGTACATAAACAAACAGGGAGGAACCCATTCATACCCCCTATGCAGGCTGGCCATGTCACTTTGGAACATGGCTCTGGACTTACAAATTGAACTTCAAGCACAGTACTTGCCAGGCAAGGAAAACACACTGGCAGACAACCTAAGCAGAAATATGACAGATCCACACGAATGGAAGTTGCATCCTCAAGTTTTTACAGAGATAATTCAAGCATGGGGAAGGCCAGACATAGATCTCTTTGCCTCCCACAAAAATCACCAATTGACAAAATTCTGCTCAAGGATTTTCCATCCAAAGGCCTGGAAAGTGGACGCTCTCTCTTTCAGTTGGACATCAATGACAGTTTATGCCTTCCCACCTCTTCCTCTGCTGCCCAAAGTTCTATTAGAAACCAGAGCAGACAGACCAAAGATGATTCTCATTGCTCCAGACTGGCCAAGACAACACTGGTACCCACTCCTGAGGAGCCTGACGCATTCCCCACCATGGACCCTGCCTCTAATGCCTCTTCTTCTGACTCAGCACAGCTTCAAAACTCTTCACAGTCAGCTAAAAACACTCAATCTAGCCACATGGAAGATTCCTTAGCATCACAACAGACCCTACTCTCCAAGGAGGTGCAGGATATCATTTTGGAGGCCAGAAGGCCGTCTACTAGAAAAGCTTACTCCGCAAAATGGAAACGGTTTTGTGTCTGGAATGAGAAAAAGGGCCAGGATCCTGGAAAACTGAATTTACCTCAAATATTACAGTATCTAGCTGAGCTGCTAAGCAGTGGACTTTCATTCTCCTCCATCAAAATCCATGCTTCAGCCATTTCTGCAGAGTACAACACTGATCCACCTTTATTCTCTCACCCCCTCTTAAGACAGTTCCTCAGAGGGGCTAAGAATCTAAAACCCCCAAGGAAACAACCAATACCTGCTTGGGATCTCAATTTCATTCTAGAAAAGCTGACCCTGCCTCCTTTTGAGCCAGCGGCCTCAACAGATTTGCAATATTTGTCCTGGAAAACAGCTTTCCTTCTGGCTATTACCTCAGCTCGTAGGGTATCGGAACTACAAGCTCTCATGGCTGTGCAGCCTTTTATCATCTTCCATCAGGACAGAGTTTCTTTACGAACCAACCCGTCCTTTATGCCAAAAGTGGTATCCAGGGTAGCTTTGAATCAGGCTATACACTTACCTACCTTTTATCCTAATCCTCAAAACAAAGGGGAGAGATTACTACATTCCTTGGACATCCACAGACAACTGCGTTATTATTTGGACAGAACAAAGCCTTTCAGAAAATCAGAACAGCTCTTTGTGTCCTATGCTATAGGAGCTCAAGGGAAGCCAATTTCCAAACAGACAATCTCAAAATGGATAGCCCACTGCATACACTTTTGTTATTCTTTTCATGGCAAATCTGTACCTACAGGCATCAGATCTCACTCCACAAGGGCCACGGCTACCTCTGCAGCTTTTCTCAGAGGAGTTCCTACCAAAGATATTTTGGAAGCAGCCACTTGGAGTTCTGTGCATACCTTCTCCAAGCACTACCACCTTCCATTATACTCCAAATCTAGAGCGGGCTTTGCCACTGCAGTCTTGCAGGGCATTCTGGCTCCTCCTAGTTCCACCTAGTGCCTACCACCCCTTTCTTAGCTTTGGGATTCTACCCATCTGTTATGACTGCAGCTGTATGCACGATGAACATAGTACAGTTTTGTACCTACCATAAATGTAGATGTTCGAGTGCTAATACAGCTGCAGTCCAGGTTTCCCTCCCTCCTTCCCCTCTTGGGACAGGCCTATTGGCTAACACCTCCTCATGCAACCTGATTGGGGTATTCATTCATGATGTATTTGCTTGCACTATTGTATTTTGATTATATGGCATTGCCTTATTACACAAATTTATGTATTGCCTTCCTTCTGGGGGCACCTGACATCTGGGGCAAGACAAACTGAAGAAAATGGCATTGGCTGGTTCTTTTATACCCCTGTCACACTGACGTCAGGGAAGAAGCGACGACAACCGACGCCGGACCTAGACTTTGGAATTCGGCCGACCGAGGACCCGCCTGACGGCAGGATAACCCATCTGTTATGACTGCAGCTGTATTAGCACACGAACATCTACATTTATGGTAGGCACAAAACTGTACTTTTTGTACCTACCATAAATGTAGATGTTCGAGTGTACACACTGCTGCAGTCCAGGTTACCCTCCCACCTTCCCCTCTTCTTACTTGGGTTTTATCTATAGCTCCCTGTTCATACAATCTCTAAGATGTATTTCTATATGGTGCATTTGCTTACAGCTGTAGCTATTGTTTTCTACTTATGTAATTTACTTAGGATTATGTATTGCCTTCCTATTTGGGGCCACCTGACATCTGGGGCAAGAAAAACTGAAGAAAATGGCATTGGCTGCCTCTTTTATACCCCTGTCATACTGACCTCAGGGAAGAAGCGACAGCAACCGACGCCGGACCAAGACTTTGGAACGCAGGCCGACTGCAGGACCGTCTGACGGCAGATAACCCAAGTGTGATGACTGCAGCAGTGTGAACACTCGAACATCTACATTTATGGTAGGTACAAAACTGTACTTTATTACTACAGTTTCAATGGCATCAGGAAGTACCCTAACAAAGCCAGGGGGGTATCGAAGTTATCAAAATAAAAATGATGTACATAATAATGTGAGAAGTGTGTCCATGTTTGATTACAGGGAACTATATTCCACAGGCATGAGGAATGCTTGGCACCTGTAAGTCTTCAAGCTGCTTGCTCGCCCACCCTCCAGTTCCCTTCTGCTAATTCTTCTTGGCTCCTTAGCCAACCTAAGGTAACAGTCTGTAGGTAATTCCTAAAAGGCAGAGGAAGAAGGTAGTTGAGAGTCACAGTTATACTATGAGTGGTAGGAGGGAGAAAGTACTGACTAACCTGCTTACCCTTGAGCGTGGTAATGGGCTGGCTGAGTGGGGAACTTTATCAATGACGGTCACACTTCTTATACATGTAACATAATGGAAAGCACATAACTTTTGTATCTAATAAGAAATTGTCTCATTTCAATAATAGATGGAACAGTGTTCCCAGTTACATACCTGGAAGTGCCCAGCTAAAAAAAAAATGCCCTTTTGGCCCCAGTAGCATAAAAAGATGATGTCATCCTGGATGTGACATCCAACTTGTAATACTTAGCAAAGGAAGTGAAATTTGAACTGCTCGCTGTACAGTATTCTCTGATAAGGCGTTATTCTTAAGGAGGGTGGTGGGTGTGACCAATTCTTTTATGTAATGGTCTTTGGATGACATGAGCAGATTGTATCCTCCATTAAATGAAGTAGAATTTGATTCAGTCTGAAACATCTAGATCAAGTAAATATGGCTACCTGAGTTAATTTTCTTTAAGAGAAAAGAAGTTGAAGAGTAGACCACTCTTCCTGAATTTTGTTTTGTCCTTTTACTGTAGACCCTTAGAATGCTGTACAGACACTAACCTGCTTGATAGAGTGCTTCATACTGGCTTCCTAGCCAACTCCCAAATAAGGACTTGTGTTCTCTTATGTCTTGGGCACACATGGGCTCTTACTATCACTGCAGAATTTTTTTTTGTCAGAATGAGTGCCAATAAAAAAAAATATTGATGAATAGCCATACACCCACCTGAAGCATATAGTCCTACCTGTAACTGAAGATCTTACCAGGTCAAATGCTTTGAAAGCAGTTGGTTTATTGTATTACATTTTTCAGTTCAAATGTGTAAAGTCTCTTGCTTGTTCTCCAAAATATCAGGTCACAAAGGTTATGCATCCATCGAGAGAAAGAAAGGGAAAACCTAAACCTTTCAGTTTCAATGGAGACCCCTAGGTCTGAGAGTGCTTTACTGCAGAGATACTCATGCAGCCCTAAGTCCTGTTGCCTGGTCCCACAAAGGTCTCTAACATCTCCTTCAGGAGGCTTTTATGCTTGCAGTCCCAGGATGTAATACTGGACTAAAGACCAGACCCAACTCCTTCTCCACACCTCCCACCAACAACCTCTTTGGAATGACATTTGATTACTGTAGAGGGAGCGGGCATAATCTTAGCTGTTATTATCAAAGACGATGTCTACACTCAAGGCAGAATCCAGGGTATCCCCCTAGGATTCCCAATTACCAAATCACCACCCTTCCATATAAGAAGGCACCTGTCATACCTAGGAATTTTCCTCTTGGTGAGTTTCCTTGCCATAACCCCAGACAGCCTTCCTCCGAAGATTTGGCTAAGTTAGTTTTGGGTTTCCTCCAAGTCCTTTGTGGCCTGCAGCCAGATTCAGAATAGCCCCCTGTGTCTGGAGTCCCCCCCCTTTCCAAGCAGAAGTGGGAGGTTTCTCCTGTGAGACACTTAATACTCCTCTGATTTTGAAGAGGAGGAAGAACTAGACTACAAGTCACAACTTCTCTCCCCTTTACACTTTGACAGAGATAGTGAGGACACTTTGGCCTTTGATTCTCTACCAGTGGAAATATTATCTGGGGACACTATTCAGTAGGAACTTCTGGGTCTTGAACCCTGGAAGCCACATGCTATCCCTTCAGTTGATGAAGAGCTTGGAGCCAGATTCCCAACCTCAGGCACCCAGTAGACTGGTCAGATTTTATAGGGGTCAGGATCCACAAAAGTTTCTGTATAAGAATGTGACTGCAAATTCAGATGAAGTGTCTTTGGACAGTGCAGAAGGGGGAAGACTGGCTCAGGGCAGAATACTCTTCCATGTGACAGGAAAAGCAGACTATGTGATGTGTTTTGGGAAAAAAGTATTAATTTTAGCAACCCTGGAATTCAGGGCCCTAAATGTTCAGACCTACATTCTGGATCTTACCATAAAAAAATACTGGTAGTTTTGGGAAGTGTAGGAAGAAAATATGAAGATAGCTATAATTAGCAAAGCCTGAGTGTTATAAGGTTGGGAGATATGCCGTAAAATGTGGGGCTTATGCTGTGCACACAGAATACAGGTCTACTGCAACAGATTCTGTTATCAGGAAACATTTTCGGCTGAGGATCCAGTCTCTGTCTTTGAATATGATGGCTCATCTCCTTAATACATTTTTGGATAATGTTGGTCTGCAGAGCTCATCTTATACTGTTTGTAAAAAACATGAAAGGTAAAGGGAAGGCTATTGAGTTTATCAAACATGTTCCCATCTCCTCTTCTCAATTACAGCAGAAATTAGCCTTCTAAGCAAGAATGTTACTACAGGAGGCAGGAAAATGCAATCATGCAAAAGGAGGAAGGAAACAGTGATGACCCTCATGGTTCAACCTCAACGAGAAGCAGCTCTGACCATATCAGCCTTCTCCATTTCCCCCAAAACCTCCACCCTTGCCAGTACCCCTTTACTGTTGTTGTTCAACAATATTGGAGTAGCTGGCATCCTTCCACCAGAATTGGTCAAGCTTAACTTAAGATTAAAGTGTTTTAGATATATTTTCCAGAGGGTACAAATTTTTCCTCATGTACAAACTGTAACTAAAAAGTAGGTTGTCCATTTATACCACAAAACGAGGAAAACCCAGATGTTCTTCGTGTTTCACTGTTGCAGTCATCACACTTGGGTTATCTGCCTGCAGGTAGTCTTCAGTCGGCCTGAATACCAAAGTCTTGGGATTTCAGCACTGGATGCTGTCGCCTCATCCATGACGTTAGGTTGTTAGGGGTATAAAACATGCAGCTGACACCATTACATCAGCTTTTCTTGCTGTGCGGGAGCCTGAAGCAGGAGCAGTTTGCAAGTGTCGGTAGGCAGCTACCTGAAATTTTCATTTTCCAGTTTCAAACCTGAAGTCTTCTAAAGCTAAGTACCCTGTTGGGGATCCTTTTTTCTTGCTCTAAGTCTCCCGTTGAGGATCCTTTTTTCTTGCTCTAACCGATGTCAGAAAAAGTTAACAATTGTCTTGCCTGTGGAAAGCAAATACCACACAGAGATTTTCATTCTTACTGCGTTACCTGTTTAGGCCCAGACCATGATGTTCCTCGCTTTCGGTTTTGTGCTTTGTTCAACATCCGAACTATTTGTCTTTGGGCTGTTTTTGTCTCTAAATTCTTTTGCTTTCATTCTCCGTATTCCGAAATGGCTTCGATAAGCCATCCGACTACCGATCTTCTGAAAAAATGCAAAGATAAAGACAGAGACAGACCGCATAGGTCCAAAACTGCCGAGGACTCTTCCGTTAAGCTAGTCACCAGTCCGCCGGTACTCAGTGAGGCGCTTTTGCAGCCCCTGTTACCTGCTTCTACAGATTCGCAGGTCTTTACTGATCCCATTCGGAGTCCAGTATGCCGCGAGATGCTTCTTCGACTATGGAACCTGCGGATGTCTCTACCGTGGATGGGTCTGGAGCTGCTGTGCAGGCACCAGCTTCTGAGGGTATGTTCAGACCTTCCGATGCTCGTATCAAACCAAGTACTTTGTTATTGATTAAATCTACTGAATATCCCAGACCCAGAGTTCGCACTATGCCTAGGAAACCGATGACCAAAGCACATTCTCAAGCTCCTGTGCCACAGAAATAAATGCTTAGAATGGCTGAAGACCTTATTACTTTAATTAGGGGAAGCCAGCCTTCCCCCTCTAAAAGACAAAGAATTGATTTTCCTTCTGATTCATCAGACCATGAGTCTGATGACTCTGACCCCTGTGATTACCAGGACATACCCTTATCTACCTATGAGGACTCAGATGCAGAGGATTCAATTCCCTCAGCCCCCACCCCCCACAGAGGACCTTTCTTTCGGTGAAACCTTGCATACCCTAAGAGAGCATTTCCACTGGGAATGCCAGGACTACCCACAGTCCAAAAAGAGACTCAGGGAATTTTTAGACTTGCCTCAGCATAGGCCTCTAGCTATTCATTCTGTCCTAGATATTGTAGATGATGTTTTCATGGAATCCAGCCTCACCCCTGAGACTTTACCACCTGCTCTTAGAAAGCCTGACAGATACTACAGAGTACCTGACTCTCACAAATTTCTCTTTAAAAATCCCACTGCGGATCCAGAGTCTATTTCCCAGGGACCTAAAGGTATTAAGGCTTCTACAGCCAAAAACCCTATCCCTTCAGACAGGGATTCTAGGGCTCTAGACAATGAGGTAAGAAGGTATATACCTCTGCAATTCTTTCCATCAGGGCTTTAAATTGCCAGTTTCACATGTTGAAGCACCAGCAGCATATTATTGATCTAATTAAACAAAAAATGTTAGTAAAAGATGAAAAAATGCACAAACCACCAAGAAAATCATCGCACAAGCAGTATGCAGACAATGAAAGCCAGTGAGACCCAAAATATTCCAGTTTGTGCTTTCAATCAAGCCAACACATCCAGTTCAGTACAATTCAGGACAGGGATGCTTTCTTTATTCAGACAAACAAGAAGGTATAAGCGCTTTTGTTCCAAAAATAAAAGCAGGAACTTCATCAGATACAAGGAAATTAAGGAAGTAAACTGTTTTAAATAGGAAATCTTACATGACATCACTTCCTGGATTAGTGAAAATCACTCCCAAGTCTGAAACAGTCTTCTGGAACAGAAGTCTGAAACACTACACATAAATGTTTCAGCACAAAAGAGTATAAATGTCAAAATATAAAAATATATAAAAATACATATAAAAACTGATTGTGCAAATGTCAACATCCTAAACTATGTATTATAAACACAAGAATCAATATGTAAATATGTGTATATATAAAAATGCTTTTAAGATGCTTTTGAAAAAATATATATGTATATAAAACATATAAGTAAAATATGCATACAGTTAAAAATCCATTAGGAACAAATGAATAAATTTCATGTACATATACATATAACAGGTATGAGGGCCAAAAAAAAAATGTGTACCATATCCATATTTAAAGGGAATGTTTCACCTCTCAAGAGCCCTCAAAGATCAATCAAAAAGAGATGTTGGCTGTTCAAAATGCCCTAACAGCTTTCAAGGACCTTCTGCATCCAGGACAATTATTACTAAGGACAGACAACACCACAGTAATGTGGAACATAAACAAGCAAGGGGGCACTCATTCTTATCCCCTATGCAGGCAAGCCATGACCTTGTGGCACACAGCTCTAACGTATCAAGTTCACCTGCAAGCACAATTCCTGCCAGGAAAGAAAAATACTCTGGCAGACGATCTAAGCAGAAATATCATGGACCCTCACGAATGGAAATTGAATCCACAAATCTTCAGCATGGTAACGCAAAAATGGGGATGCCCAGACATAGATCTTTTTGCCTCCCCACTGAATTGCCAACTACAAAAATTCTGCACAAGGACTTATCACAAACAAGCATGGAAATTGGATGCTGTTTTGTTCAGCTGGAAAAGCCTAAAAGTTTATGCCTTCCCGCTACTGCCTCTCCTTTCAAAACTACTCCTAAAAGCCAGACAAGAAAAAACACAGATGATCCTGATTGCTCCAGACTGGCCACGCCAGCACTGGTACCCTACCTTAAGGAACTTGGCTCAAGGCCCACCATGGATTTTGCCTCAAATTCCACACCTTCTGACTCAACAAAACAATCAGATCCTGCACGGTCAGCTCAAAGCCCTAAACCTGGCTGCATGGCAGATACATTAGTCAAACAGGCAACACCTCTCTCTAAAGCTGTTATGGATGTCATTTTGGAGGCCAGGAGGCCTAGCACCAGGAAAGCTTACTCAGAAAAATGGAAGAGATTCTGCGCCTGGAACCAGGCTCAAAGCCTTGACCCTCTTGTCCCAAACATTCCCCAGATTTTACAACACTTAACTGAGATGCTGGACAGAGGCCTATCATTCTCATCAATTAAGATCCACGCCTCTGCCATTTCAGCACATTACAACACAGATCCTCCTTTTTTCTCTCATCCCTTCCTAAAGCAGAACCTCAGAGGGGCTAAAAACATAAGACAGCCCCGGAGAGCACCAACACCAACTTGGGACCTCAATTTTATTTTGGAAAAACTGACCCTACCACCTTTTGAGCCAGCCAATACAGCCGATCTAAAATTGTTATCATGGAAAACAGCTCTGCTCCTGGCAGTAACTTCAGCACGAAGAGTCTCAGAGCTACAGGCATTAATGGCAGTGGAACCTTTTATATTTTTTCATCAGGACAGGGTTTCTTTAAGGACAAACCCTACCTTTATGCAAAGGAGGTATCTAGTGTGGCTCTTAACCAAACCATCCATTTGCCAACTTTTTCTTTAGACATACACAGGCAGCTACGCTTCTACTTGGACAAAACAAAAGCTTTCAGGAAAACTGAGCAACTGTTTGTAGCATATGCTGCAGGATCACAGGGCAAGGCTATCTCAAAGCAGACTATATCCAAATAGATAGGACACTGTATTCATTACTGCTACACACAGCATGGAAAATCAGTCCCAAATAACATTAGGCCACATTCCACCAGGGCAACAGCCACTTCAACAGCCTTTCTCAGAGGAGTACCTACCAAGGAAATTTTGGAGGCTGCAACTTGGAGTTCAGTGCACACCTTTACCAAGCATTACCACCTGCCTCTTTACTCTAAATCCAGAGCAGGATTTGCTACTGCAGTTCTGCAGGGCCTCATAGCCAATCCTAACTCTTTATAGACCAGCCACCCAACCTTAGCTTTGGGATTCTACCCAAGTGTGATGACTGCAGCAGTATAACACGATGAACATAGTACAGTTTTTTACCTACCATAAATGTAGATGTTCGAGTGTTCACACTGCTGCAGTCCAGGTTACCCTCCTTCCATCCCCTCTGAACTAGCTGGACTTATCTATACCTTTCTATCCTATACAACCTTTGTGGTGTATTTGCTTGTAACTGAAGGTATTGTTTTTATTTCATATGCATATTTTTTATTAGCAATATGTGTTGCCTACCTACTTGGGGGCACCTGACATCCGGGGAAGAAAAACTGAAGAAAATGGCGTCGGATGCATCTTATATACCCCTGGCGCACTGACGTCAGGGAAGAAGTGACAGCAACCTACGCCGGACCAAGACTTTGGAACTCTGGCCGACCGCGGGACCACCTGATGGTAGGATAACCCAAGTGTAATGACTGCAGCAGTGTGAGCACTCGAACATCTACATTTATGGTAGGTACAAAACTGTACTTTCCTATCATTCTTTGCCTAAGAACAGAGTTCCTTTGATGGGCAGAGGCTTGCAACCACAAGTGACTCCCTTTCTCACAACCCCCTGCCGTCCAAAGTCTTACAACAGACGCATCAGACTATGCATGGGGGCTCACATGGCAGGTAAATGCATTCAAGGCAAATGGAGCCCAGGACAAATTCACCTGCATATCAATCAAAAAGAAATGTTAGCTTTACTGAATGCACTGACAGCCTTCAAATACCTTATCCTGCCAGGACAACACCTGATAAAGACAGACAACACCACAGTTATGTGGTACATAAACAAGCGGGGGGGAGTCACTCCTACCCACTCTGGAGGTTAGCCATGGCTCTGTGGAACACAGCCTTAAGCAACCAAGTACACCTGAAGCTCAATTCCTGCCAGGCAAATAAAATTCACTGGCAAACGACTTAAGCAGAAATCTAATGGACCACATGAGTGGAAACTGGAACCAAACTCATTCAAACTTCTAATACACAGGTGGGGTACACCAGAGGTGGACCTCTTTGCGTCCCCCCAAAACCATCAACTAAACAAATTTTGCACCAGAATTCCCCACAGCCAAGCTTGGAAAGTGGATGCCCTATCCCTCACATGGGAAAACCTCTCAATCTATGCATTTCCCCCTCTGCCCCGCTTTCCAAAAGTACTCCTCAAGATCAAACAAGATAGGCCAAGGACAATCCTTATTGCACCAGACTGGCCACACCAACACTGGTACCCACTCCTAGGCAGTCTGACAGCAGTGCCACCCTAGCACCTACATCAGACCCCCTCTCTGCTGTCCAAGCAGGAGGGACAGATTTTGCATCCCCAGCTGCAAACCCTGAACCTGGCAGCCTGGGGTATTCCATGAATACATCAGCAAACAGGTGCTGGATGTTATCCTTGAGGCCAGGAGACCCAGTACTAGGAAATCCTATTCAGAAAAGTGGAATAGATACTGTTCTTGGAGCCAGTATCAAGGGAAGGACACAGCCGGGCCCTTCTTGCCTCAAATCCTAGATTACCTAGCAGAGCTGCTCCACAAAGGCCTATCCTTCTCATCCATTAAGATTCATGCCTCTGCCATCTCAGATCATTACAATACTGAGTCACCACTCTTCTCTCACCCTCTGATCAAACAGTTCCTGAGAGGAGCTGACAATTTAAGACCCCCAAGGAGAGCTCCCGTTCCTGCCTGGACCTTAACTTTGTACTAGAGAAGCTCACCCTTCCCCCTTTTGAGCCTGCTGCTACAGCAGAGTTAAATTTCCTCTCTTTGAAAACAGCCTTACTGCTAGCCATCACTTCAGCAAGAAGAATGTCTGAGTTATTGGCCCTTATGGCTGTGGAACCCTTCATTATCTTCCATGTGGACAGGGTTTCCCTCAGGACTAACCCATCTTTTATGCCCAAGGTGGTATCCAGTGTGGCTTTAAACCAATCCATCCATTTGCCAACTTATTTTCCTAATCCTCAGAATAAAGGGGAAAGGATCCTGCACTCCTTCGACATGCACAGACAGCTCAGGTTGTACCTTAACAGGATTAAACCTTTCAGAAAATCTGACCAGCTGCTAGTCAGCTTTGCTACAGGGGCAGAGGGCAAGGTATTTTCGAAACAAACCATTTCTAAATGGATAGCACACTGCATCCATTTCTGCTACAAACACCATGGAAAACCTACCCCACAGGGGATCAGGCCTCATTCCACTAGGGCTACCTCAACCTCTACAGCTTTTCTCAGGGGAGTCCCTATGAGGGACATCCTGGAAACTGTAACCTGGAGTTCTGTACACACCTTCACCAAGCATTACCACTTACCTATCTTTTCTAAATCCAGAGCAGGATTTGCCACAGCAGTCTTACAAGGCCTGCTAGCCAGCTCTACTACTTCTTGACTGCCTCCACCCTTCCTCAGCTTTGGGAATCAACCCAAGTGTGATGACTGCAACAGTGAAACACAAAAAACATAGTACAGTCGTGTACACTTACCATAAATGTAGATGTTCGAGTGTATTCATTGTTGTAGTCCTGGATGTTCTTCGTGTTTCACTGTTGCAGTCATTACATTTGGGTAATCTGCTGGCAGGTTGCCCTCAGTCGGCTTGAATAACAACTTCTTAGGTCCTGCGTCGGTTGCTGTCTCCTCTTCCATGATGTCAGGTCGTCAGGGGTATAAAACATGCAGCCAACGCCATTTTAATCAGTCTTTCTTGCCGCGCTATACCCGAAGCAGAAGCAGTTCGCAAGTGCCGGTCGGCCGACTCCTGAAATTTTCATTTTCGAGTTTCAGAACCAAAGTCCTCAAACTAAAGTTAAGTACCCCGTTGGGGAAACTTTTTCTTGCTCCTTACCGATGTCAGTAAAAGTTAATAATTTCATTACTTGTGAGAAGCAAATACCTTCATAAGGATTTTCATTTGTACTGTATTCCTTGCCTAGGCCCTGATCACAATGTGCCTTGCTGTCGGTTTTGTGCTAAATTTAACCAATGCACTATTAAGCATCAGTATATTTTTGCTTCTAAATATTTTGGTTCAAGAATTAACTACCCTGAAATGTCATTGGTTAGCAATCCGACTACCGGAGTTCACAAAAAACACAAGGAAAAAGACAGAGACAGACCGTCGAGGTCCAAAACAGACAAAGCTTCTCCTAAGCCAGTCGCCGGTTCACCGGTACTCAGTGAGGTGCTTTTGCAGCCCCTGATACCCACTACTTTTGAGTCGCAGGCCTCTATCGAGACCCATTCAGAGTCCGGTATGCCGCGAGATTCTGCAAGTATTGAACCCATGGATGTCTCTCCCTTGGATGGGTCCGGAGTCGCTGAGCAGGCACCGGCTTCTGAGGGTGTTTTCAGGCCTCAACATTTTCATATTAAACCAACGCCATCATCAAAAACAAGGCCAAAACCAACTTCTATGTCTAAAAAACCGATGCATGAGCCACGTGCTCAGGCCCCTATGCCTAAAAAATAAATGATCAAAATGGCTGAGTATTTAATTACCTTGATCAGGGGTTCCCACCCCCCCCCCCCCCCCCGGCTAAGAGGCCTAGGCAAGGCACTGATTATGAATCTTCAGATCAGGTTTCCATTTCTTCTGATTCCTCTTCTGCTCAGGAATTTTCTTTTCCACCTTGTGAGGACTCAGATGCAGAGGAATCCATCCCTTCTGCTTCTTGTCCTGAGGATTACTCTTTTAGAGAGACTTTGCATACTTTAAGGGAACATTTTCACTGGGAGAGTCAGGATTTCTCAGAATCAAAAAAGAGGCTTAGGGATTTTCTTCTTCTTCCTCAGCATAGGCCTTTGGCAATTCCTCCTGTGTTAGATATTGTTGATGATGTGCTCTTGGAATTAAACATGACTCCTGATTCCCTGCCTGCAGCTCCTAGTAAGCCAGACAGATATTATAGGGTTCCTGACTCCCACACATTTCTTTTCAAAAATCCTGCTGCTGATCCTGAGACTATTTCTTAGGGTCCCAAGGGTGTTAAGGCTTCTACAGTCAAAAATCCTACCCCTTCTGATAGAGATTCCAGGGCGCTGGATAGATGGGGAAAGAAGGTTTATACTTCTGCAACCTTGGCAATCAGGGCTTTAAACTACCAGTTTCATATGCTTAAATATCAACAGCATGTTATGGGCTTACTGAAACAGAAAATTATGTTAATTTCTGTTTGTGTGGAAAATAAAGAGTTACAGGATTTATTGCATTCAGCAGAACAGGCTGGAAAGCATACTTTGCAATGTGGTTTTGATTCCTTGGAGGCCTCTTGCAGGGCCGCTGTAACTGGATATGTGATAAGAAGGCATGCCTGGCTCAAGGAGCAAAATCTGCCTGATCATGTTAAAGCTAAATTGTTAGATGCCCCTTTTCAGCCTGACAGTCTGTTTGGTAATAAGGCAGAAGAGGTTTTAAAGAAAATGGAAGACAAAGCTAAATCTATGCAAACTGTAAAAGATTTCTTGCAAGTGCAGCCACCCAGGTTTAGTAGGCACTGGCCTACTAAGAATTGGTCCTTTCCTGTGTCCAACAGAGCCACTCAGGGCAAACCCAGGTGCTCCAAAGGCTCCAGATATCAATCACAGGGATCATAGAGGTCAAAGCAATGGGATGCCTCCACCTCCAAATCTGGAGGTAACAAAGCACAGCCCTACAGTAAGCAGTCTCAATTACTTTTCTCTGCCATCTCCAAGCACTTATCTTTTGGCAGCCCCCTTGGGGGGAAAACTAGCACTTCATGCTCAAAATTTACCCAGGACAAGTGGGTATTAAACATAGTATCCCAGGGGTACAGATTTAATTTCCACACATTGCCAATTCCAAACAGATGGCCAGATCTGCCACCAAACCAGGTGGCAGAGGCCCAGAAGCAAGTCATGTCCCTCATGGATATGGGGGCTATTCAACCAGTACCAGAAAAGGAAAAAGGACAAGGATTTGATTCAAGACTTTTCCTGGTACCCAGAAAAGACAAATCATGGCATCCAATTCTGGACTTTTCAATTCTAAACACGTTCCTGGACATTCCAAAATTCAAAATGCTGACTTTACAACAGCTACTGTCTATGCTAGGCAAGAATGCCTGGTTGGTAACTCTAGACTTAAAGAGGCATACCTGCATATCCCAATAAGGGAATCTTGCAGAAGATACCTCTGCTTCAAAGCAGGCTTTTTGCATTACCAATTCTCTGCACTGCCCTTTGGCTTATCTACTGCGCCCAGGGTCTTTACAAAGTGCCTGGCACCAGTAATTGCATTTTGCAGACAAAGAAACATTAAAATTTATCCTTATCTGGACAATTGTCTCATTCAGGCAGAGGACAAGTACACTCTTCTTCAACATCTGGCATTTGTAAAAAGGCTTCTAGCATGCCTAGGGTACATCATAAACGAAAAGAAATCACAACTGGTTCCCTCTCAAATAATTACATTCCTGGGTGCAAGCTTGAATACAACTGCCAAGATGGTTTACCTCACGCCAGACAAACAAATTCAGTTGACAACATACTTCAAACAAATGGCAACAAAAACCCAGCTATCTGCAAGACAAATTCTGCAGGCTTTGGGGTTCATGGCATCCTGCATTCTACTAATTCCATATGCGAGACTGCATATGAGGAAACTTCAATGGTATCTAAAAAGCTTATGGAGTCAACATTGTCACAGCCTGGAAACAATGATTCCTCTTATTCCCTGCCTGCAACAGGAGTTTCTTTGGCGGGCAGAGACATGTTACCAAAATAAGGGACTGTCATTTATTCTACCCCCTGCCACACAAACCTTAACTACAGACACATCAGACTATGCTTGGGGGGCCCACCTGGCAGGAAGATGCATTCAGGGCAAATGGAGCCCAAACCAAATGCATCTACATATCAACCAGAAGGAAATGCTAGCTGTTCAGAATGCTCTGACAGCCTTCAAGGACTTCCTTCATCCAGGACAACTACTGATAAAGACGGACAACACCACAATTATGTGGTACATAAACACGCAGGGGGGTACCCACTCCTACCCCCTTTGCAGACTAGCCATGGCCTTGTGGAACACAGCCTTGACTTACCAAATGCATCTTCAAGCTCAATTCCTGCCTGGAAAGCAAAATACTCTGGCAGACAACTTAAGCAGAAATCTTATGGACCCACACAAATGGAAACTGGATCCACAAATCTTCAGCATGTTAACACAAAGATGAGGAAGCCCAGACATAGATCTATTTGCCTCTCCCCAAAACTATCAGTTGGACAAATTCTGCACAAGAACTCATCACAAAAAAGCATGGAAAGTGGATGCTCTATCCTTCAGCTGGAAAAACCCTATGCCTTTCCCCCTCTGCCTCTACTCTCCAAGGTCTTACTAAAGTCAGACAGGAGAAACCAAAAATGATTCTAATTGCTCTGGACTGGCCTCGTCAACACTGGTACCTGCTTCTGAGGAATATGTCACACCTTCCCCCGTGCTACTTGCCTCAAACACCTCACCTATTGTCTCAGCAGAACTATCAAATTCTGCACACTCAGCTCCAAACTCTGAATCTTGCAGCATGGCTAATCAACTAATTTCACCAGCCACATCTCTCAGTAAACCTGTGATGGATGTCATTTTGGAGGCCAGAAGGCCTAGTACTAGAAAATCTTATGCTGATAAATGGAAGAGATTCTGTGCTTGGAACTAAGCACAAGGAATAGACACAGCAAAGCCCAATATTCCTCAGATTTTGCAATACCTAACTGAGATGCTTCACAAGGGCCTATCTTTTTCTTCAGTAAAAATCCATGCCTCTGCCATCTTGGCTCATTATAACACAGAGTCTCCCCTCTTTTCTCATCCCCTGCTAAAACAGTACCTCAGAGGGGCCAAAAATTTAAGGCCTCCCAGGAGAGCGCCAACTCCTGCATGGGACCTCAATTTTGTGCTGGAAAAACTCACCCTACCTCCTTTTGAACGAGCAGCTACTGCGGATATCAGATTTCTTTCTTGGAAAACAGCCTTTCTTTTGGCAGTCACTTCAGCTAGAAGGGTTTCAGAACTGCACGCTCTCATAGCAGTGGAGTCTTTCATTATTTTTTACCCGGACAGGGTGGCCCTCAGGACCAATCCTTTTATGCCTAAGGTGGTATCCAGTGTGGCTCTAAACCAGACCATTCACCTGCCAACTTTCTTCCCAAATCGGCAGAACAAGGGGGAGCAGATTCTGCATTCATTGGATGTACACAGACAACTAAGATTCTACTTAAACAGGACAAAATCTCTAAGAAAGTCTGAGCTACTGGTGGAATTTGCTGCAGGATCAGAGGGGAAGGCTATATCAAAGCAGACTATTTCTAAATGGATAAGCCATTGCATTCGTTTCTGCTACTTGCACCATGGTAAACCTGTGCCCAAGGGGATCAGATCTCATTCCACCAGGGCTGCTTCTACTTCAGCAGCTTTCCTCAGAGGGGTCCCTACTAGAGACATTCTTGAAGCTGCTACTTGGAGCTCAGTTCATATGTTCACAAAGCATTACCATTTACCCCTCTTTTCTAAATCCAGGGAGAGCTTTGCCACTGCAGTCCTGCAGGGCCTTATAGCTGCTCCTAATGCTATTTAGTTCCATCCTCCCATCCATAGCTTTGGGATTCTACCCAAATGTAATGACTACAACAGTGAAACAAGAAGAACATAGTACAGTTGTGTACACTTACCATAAATGTAGATGTTCAAGTGTATTCACTGTTGCAGTCCGGATTACCCACCCGCCAACCCCCTTTCTATACCTTTTCTTTCCTTCACTATACTCAAAAGCCTTTGTGGCGTATTTGCTTTTAGTTGAAGGTAAATTTTATGTTTTCTAAAGTGCATTTATGTATTTATAGTGATATATATATATATTTTTGCTCCCAATGGTGGGCACTTGACGTCTGGGGCAAGAAAAACTGATTAAAATAGTGTCAGCTGCATGTTTTATACCCCTGATGACCTGACGACCTGATGTCATAGAAGAGGAGACAGCAACTGATGCAGGACCCAAGACTTTGTTATTCAGGCCAACTGAGGGCAACCTGCCAGCAGATTATCCAAATGTAATGACTGCAACAGTGAATACATTTGAACATCTACATTTATGGTAAGTGTACACAACTGTACTTTACCCTCCCTCCAGCACCCTGTCTTTCTATACTTTCTACCTATCCTCTTTTTTGGCCATATCATATGGAAATGGTATTTACTTTTTACTGGAGCTGTTTCACACCATTTGCTTGTTATTTTGGGGGCTCCGGACATCTGGGGCAAGGGAAACTGATGAAATGGTATCGGCTGCATGTTTTATACCCCTGATGACCTGACGTCATGGACAAAGCATCTGACGCAATAATTCCAAAACTCTGGTATTCAGGCCAACTGAGGGCTACCTGCAGGCAGATAACCCAAGTGTGATGACTGCAACAGTGAATACACTCGAACATCTACATTTATGGTAAGTGTACACAACTGTACTTTCCATGCCTTTTAGTAGAAATGCTGCTATAAGGAGCAATAGATTATGTTCTGTTTGGACACTCGAACAAAGGATTTTACTCAAGAATATTCCTTGTTTGAAGAAAAGGTGGACTACTTTTCTATTATTCACCTATTATTTACCTGTTCTCAGGTAAGGTTAAACAAACTCTTAAAAATCTCCAAGTTCACAATGTGAGCACTGTAACCCCTCTTGCTCCACTTGGGATGTCTGGCCATATTAGTGACATCAGGTCTCAAAGATGCCTACCTCCATGTACATATTTTAGTAAAGCACTGTCAGAAGTTGAGGTTTGTACTGGTGTGGGTCACCATTACCAGTGTATTTTGTGGGTTTTAGTTTGTCTACTACTCCCAGACGTTTTACAAAATGTATCCAACAGTCATACTTTTTACAGGACCACGGGCATCCATATTTCCCTCTACTTGGAGGACTGTCTGATTCAAGCACATTATCAGAAGGAGATGCAGCTGGCATTGCAGTACACCCTAAACTACCCCATCAGTGTCCTTGAATGAACACAAGTCCAATCTGTTCCCATTCAGAACAGTGGTCTTCGTTGGGGTTCTTCTGTATACCAACTCACAAAATTTTATCTACCACAGAAAAAGAAGGCGTCTCTTTTTGCCTTCTTTCAGGGTATGGTATAGAAACTGATGGCAATAGCCAGGAAGTTTCTGAGTATTCTGGTCCATGTAGCATCCACCATACTCATGGTGCCACTAGTTACATTTCACATGTGGAAACTTCAGTGGTACCAAATGAATTCCTGGGACTAGGAATCACATTCTCTGTGAAGCATACTGTCACAATCCTTCACTGTGTAAAGTGGAATGGTGGCTAGAAGGAGCAAGTCCAGAAAATAAAGGAAGGCTCTTTACACCACCTAACTCAAACCAGGTCTTTAACATTGCATGCATATACCTTGGACCTCAAAGTAGTAGTCACATGGAGTTACAAACAAAAAAAAAAAGAAGATGGCAGCTGTACAGGCTCTCAAAACTTTCAGCACAACCTTGAAACCTGAGATCCTACATGACATGACAGATACAGCTGTGTGGTACATAAAGAAAAGAAAGGGAGCACATAAGTTCTTACTACCTCTAAAGGCTAGCCACTCAGCTTGAGAACTGGCCTTGAAATACAGTTTGCTTCTGGTGGTAACACATATATCAACTCAAGAAGACTACATGGTAGGTCAGTTAAGTAGAATCTCTGCAGACCCACATGAGTGAATGCTCGAGAGGAACACCTCCTTATACCCCAGGGACAATTGAAGAGTACAAGCAATGGAGCTCTGTTTTTCTAAGCAAGGGCAGCTGAGAAAATTCTGCTCCACCGCTCAGTGCACACATGTTTTCTCCTTAAATTTGCTGGGTCAGTTTGTACTTTCCCTGCTATACTGCTTCTTCCCAGTTTAGTTGAAAACCTGAAGCATGACAGACCAGAAATGACTCTAATTGCCAAGACAGGCCCCATACACTAACAGGTACTACAACTACTGCTGCCTTCCTGAAGGATGGTAGTACGTGGTGCATTTTAGAAACATCCTTCTGGTCCTCAGTTTACGGTTGCTCAAAACACTACAATATGGATGTGATATCAAGGACAAGGGGTGATTTTGCCTCTGTTATCCTGAAAGGAATCCTCCAGTCTTGGTCTGAGCAAAGAATCAACAACTCCACCTAAACTGAATATGTTTTGCTTGTCTTCTGTACAAGTTAGAACTGCAGTAGTGAACCCAAAGAACATAGTACAGTCTTAAAGGGAATCTACTGTAAGTGTAGATGTTTGAGTGTGGTCAGTATTGCAGTACTGCTGTAACTGTAGATGTTTGAGTGTGGTCAGTATTGCAGTACTGCTATAAATGTAGATGTTTGAGTGTGCTCAATATTGCAGTACTGCTATAACTGTAGATGTTTGAGTGTGGTCAGTATTGCAGTACTGCTGTAACTGTAGATGTTTGAGTGTGGTCAGTATTGCAGTACTGCAGTACCTGTAGATGTTCATAGGTTCATAGGTTCATACTAGGCTATCTGCCCTAGGGCATTTATAAGCCTAGCCAGAGTGTGTTTGGCTTTCTCCACCCATTTTAAATTAATTTTGCTATGCCCTTTTTCAAGGTTGGTATACTGTGCCTCTGTCTAACAGTGACACAGAAGTGATACCCGGGGTAAACCTACGATCTCCCATCCACTCATCAAGATTCCTCTTGAAGAGAGTCAATGAGGGACTCTGCCTAACCTTGACTGGGATTTTATTCCAGAGTGAAGGGAGCCTCTGGGTTATGAATCTGTCCCTCCAGCATGTCCTATTTATTTCAGTGCTGAGGTTCAAGTCTCTCGAGCACGTAGCTCAATGGGATTTGGATTTTCTGAGGTGTAGCATGTCCATTAATTCCAGGTTGGACATGGCTTTATACGTCGGGCAGCATATGGCATCTGTTTGAGCCCTTTGATCCTCTTGGTGAGGTACTTTTGGGGTCTTTCCAGTTGCTGCAGGTGTCTGGTAAGGTACATCCCAAAAGGGGCATTGTACTCAGTTATGGGTCTGATGAGGGATGAGTAAAGAGGCATGATGACCTCCCCTGATCTAGATGTGAATCCCTTCATGATTAGGTGGGCTATATAAAATGTTTTTCTAACCACTTTGGCCACGTAGTTGTCAAATGAGAGATTGCAATCAACTTGGGTCCCCAGTTCCCTAATTACTTCTTCTGTACTTGATGGATTACCACCTATGAGGTAATTTGTGGGCACTTTGTTTTTGCCATACACTTTTTGGCATTTAGCTTGAGGCCATGGCTCTGGCACCAGTTGCCTGTTTCTATGAGGCCCTTTTGGAGGATGCTTGTGTCGGCTGGAGAGTCGATTATGGCGCCCAGTTTGCAGTCATCTGCGAACTTGGTCAGCCACAGTCCTTCCGTGTTGGCCTGTACCTCCGAGAAATATATACCGAGCAAGAGAGGTCCCAGAACTGAGCCTTGTGGGACGCCACTTGTAACTGGTTTGGAGTCTGACATGGCTCCAGCAATTCTAACCATGTGGGTTCTGTCCTTGAGCCAGTTTGCAACCCATCTAGTGACATAGGGGTTTATATTTAAGCTGGTGAGCTTATCTATAATGCCCGAGTGGGGTATTGTTTTGAAGGCTTTTGCGAGGTCCAGGTAGGCTGTGTGGACCACCTTCCCCTCGTCAATGGCCTTGGTGACTGTTTCAAAGAAATCGACCAGGTTTAAGAGGCAGGATCTGCCCTTAACAAAGCCGAACTGGGTAGGATCCAGTGTCTGTAGGTCCACAATATCTTTATTTATGAGGTCCATGATGATCCTTTCCATAGCTTTGCAGACCAAGCTAGTCAGGCTTATGGGGCGATAGTTTCCAGGATCCGTTGAGGCACCACCTTTGTGAAGAGGGACCACTGTTGCTGTACGCCACTCTTTGGGTACATATCCTGTAGTAAGTCTGAGATTGAACAGTAGTTTTATGTTTGGGTTTAGCTCTTCTTGGAGTTCATGTAGAACGCAGCCCGGGACACCGTCTGGTCCACTTGATGCTGTGTTTTTTGCTTTGGAGAGGGCGGCTCTTACCTGAGCATCTGAGATGTCAGGGGGGCAGCACTCTGCTGGGATAGATATTTTCCCTTTTGGTGGGGAAGGGGGGGGAGAAGTTTGCGCTGAACCTGTCAGCTAGGATGTTGGCAGTGTCTGTGGGTTCGGTGTATTTTTTGTCATTTTGGACTAATTCTGAGCATATCTGGGTATTCCCACCCAGGTTCCTAACATAACTAAAGAAAGCCTTGTGATTATCCTTAGTGTCCTGTGCAATTTTTCTCTCGAAGTTGGCCTTAGACGATTTTATGAGTGCCCGTAGTCTTTTGCTAATACTGATCAGAGATGCCTTCCCTTTTTGAGATTTTGCTCTATCATGTAGTAGCTTCCTCCTTCTATTGTATAGTTTGTTTATGGCTGGGGTCCACCAGACAGGACGTCTGCCTTTGGAGGATTGGGTCTTGGTTTTATTTGGGATTGCATGATCCATGCATTCCTGAAGGTGTTCATAGAATGCGTTTATAAAGGATTCTGCGGTCTGGGCCATATTTTCCACAGGCCCGGGGCTTTGAAGGATTCCACCTCAGTTTTGAGGAGTGTGAAATTTGCTTTAGAGAAGTTTTTCACTGTAGTTTTCTGGGCAGGGGTGGGGTCGGGATGTGAATATCCAGTGAGATTAGTTTATGGTCTGATCTTACCAGTGAGGGATACACTTCTGGTCTGGAGCATAGAGTCCCCATGTTGGTGATGATCAGGTCCAGTATGTTTTCCCCTCTTGTGGGAGTGGTAACAAGTTGTTCCATAGCATTTGAGTTTATAAATTCTAGGAACCTTTGGGCTAGGGTGTTGGAGCTAGAGTAATGCTCCCAGTCTATGTTTGGTTAGTTGAAGTCGTCCAATATAATGGTGTTTGGAGAGACCTTCATATTTTCCAGTGTTCTCAGGAAGGCCGAGTGGGGTTCCTGGGTTTGGGAGGGTGGTCAGTATTGCAGTACTGCTGTAACTGTAGATGTTTGAGTGTGGTCAGTATTGCAGTACTGCTGTAACTGTAGATGTTTGAGTGTGGTCAGTATTGCAGTACTGCTGTTACTGTAGATGATTGAGTGTGGTCAGTATTGCAGTACTGCTGTAACTGTAGATGTTTGAGTGTGGTCAGTATTGCAGTACTGCTGTAACTGTAGATGTTTGAGTGTGGTCAGTACTGCAGTACTGCTGTAACTGTAGATGTTTGAGTGTGGTCAGTATTGCAGTATTGCTGTAACTGTAAATGTTTGAGTGTGGTCAGTGTAACTGTAGATGTTTGAGTGTGGTCAGTATTGCAGTACTACTGTACCTGTAGATGTTTGACTGTGGTCAGTATTGCACTACTGCTGTAACTGTAGATGTTTGAGTGTTTTCATTGTAACTATAGATGTTTGAGTATGGTCAGTATTGCAGTACTACTGTACCTGTAGATGTTTGAGTGTGGTCAGTGTTGCAGAACTACTGTAACTGTAGATGTTTGAGTGTGGTCAGTGTAACTGTAGATGTTTGAGTGGTCAGTATTGCAGTCTGGTTTCCTTCCTCCTGCCCTACTACTGCAGTGGAACCATAAGGGGCTAGTTTGAATACCCTTATACCCCTTTCCCCCTTCACTCCTATTATAGTCATGTAGTCATCTCTTTGCTCCAGTTTCCCAAGGTGGGTTTATTTATTTTATTTATTTATTTTACATTTGTTGACCGGGCTAGTCTAGCTGGATATATGTCCATTTTCAGTAGAGGCCCGGGGATATAAGCTCCATGAGAACAAAATCAAAACGTATTATGTTTATATTCTCTTATGTCACAGGCTGCATCCTTGTGGTAAGTCAAATTAGCAGCATATGATGTAGGGCTCTGTTTTGCTTGGACAGTAAGAGCAAACCAAATACAATGTGGGCAAATACCATCTATATACTATGCACATGAAGATGTCTGAGGTGAGGCTATGTAAGCCTAGTTATGTAGGAAGATGGCTTAGCTCTAAAAGTCAAGAGTAGATGTCAAATACAGCTAGTGACAGTGTTGGATTACATCAGTTACCGTACTCAAACATGTACAGGTATGGCAAGTTAATTCAGGGCCATAGCTAGGTCATCTGGTACACCAGGCTGTTTCCCAGACTAGCATGCCCCCAACCCAAACATGAGGACCACAAAAAAAAGATCTTTATTCACTAATTTCTGCAGACTATAAATCAGTCACATTTTGTTTCTTCTGAAGTGCACTGCCCTAATTTGTCCATTCTTAGGATTTTTACATGCATTCACCGTGTATGTTTGATATTTTCCTTCTACAGTTTCCTGAATACTGATACACCATCCAAGAATAAAATGTCTGTAGAGTCAGTAATTCAGTGCGAGTACTTGGAATTCTTAACACTCTGAACTGTATATTGTTGTTGTTAATACGAGCTGGCAGTTTAAGCAGCTATGCAGAAAAAAAAAGAAAAGCTGCAAGAACCTAAAATAACTAGTGGCTGAAAGCAGATGTCTTGCATCTCACAGTTAGAATGATGGAAGATGATTTACAGCGGAGCTCCAAGCTCTGCAGTAATTTAGGTGTGTTAATGCAGTCAGTCACAGCAGTTGATTAAAAGTTGCTGAACAAAATGTACCTCATTGCCCTTTTAAATGTTCCATTTCCTGGCCCCAACAGGTTTACGGATTGCTTTAGAAATAATTGTAGGACCATGTCTTTTTTTGTTACATAATTATAAAAAATATAGCATATGGTTGAAAAACAGGGTAGAGTTTATAATTTTTTAATGACTCGTCACTGAATTATTGATCCTGATAACTCCCTAGAGAATAGCTTGCAACAAATTAAAATGTAAAATAATTTCAGAGGCACTTAGAGAATATAAATTATATCAAGTTAAAAGGGGCAGTGGCTTGGGAGTGTTTTCTGTACTGATTTCATGAATAACAATGGGCTGCGTATTTTTAAATTACATTACCTGTAAATCATGCCTGTAATTGTTGTCAGGGAAAACAGATGCGTACTCTAATACTTGTCTCTTTTTTTTTTTTTTCAGCCATGCATCCGTTATTAGGGGTCAGGTGCTAACAGCTGATGGAACACCTCTCATTGGTGTAAATGTTACATTCTTACATTATCCTGAGTATGGATACACAATTACTCGTCAAGATGGAATGTAAGTTGGTCTGTTTTTACACAGTAATTTATAAGCACTTCACCTTCAGTGGGATTCATTATGAAAAATAGCAAAATAGCAATGGATGCAGGTTTCATCTGTTAGGAATTGCAGGATTCAGAAACTTTCTATAAGTAAATGGAATTTAATGACCAATCACAGCAGTAGTTACCAAATGTAATTTCACTGACCAGAGGCCTGGATATATGAAACATAATTCAGATTAACATATTTGCGTATTCTCATTTCCTTCGGTTATTGAGCACTGGTTTCGTTTTTTTTTTTTTCCTGCAAGGTTACTCCATGTTTGCTTGTTTTCTATAGTCTTTCAAGTGTCGTTTCTATGAACCTATGCATCTGCTGTGCATTATTTCATACATGCAAGCAATACATTAGAGTTGCCACCTGTGTAAACAGTGTAAATACAACTAAATGCAAAGCTACCGAAAACGTAATAAAGTCCACACTAACAGCCAGCAAAGAACAAAACAAAAAATAAATATAAATTATTTAAATTGTTTTTGGAGTGCCCTCACACCCCTTAACTTGTAATAACAGAAATGAGGTGCAGACCCTGTTTCTTGGTTAATAGGTCAGTAAAGTATAACATTTTTTTAAAAAGTAAAGCAGAGCACAGAAGGGAAAGTAAGTAAAATAGCTGTATTCACTAAGGAAAGCACCAAGTCAACAGAGATGGTGGGCAACCAGGGAAGGAGGGAGAAAGAGAAAGGTAAGCTGAGTATGAATTATTTACTGACCCTCAAACAAATTGCAAGGAAGGAACAAGGAAACATAAGATTCCTGAGAATGACCTTTAACAAAGCATTTTGGTACACTGTCATACTAAACAAACACAGGCGCCTGACAGTACTGGACTGGATTCCATACTAAACATACACCGATGTCTGACAGTACTGGAATGGGTTCCATACTAAACAAACATAGTTGTCTGACAGTATTGGAATGGGTTTCATACTAAACAAACACATATGTCTGACAGTACTGGAATGGGTTCCAGACTACACAAACACTGATGTCTGACAGTACTGGACTGGGTTCCATACTAAACAAACAGATGTCTGTCAGTACTGGAATGGGTTCCATACTAAACAAACACATATGTCTGACAGTACTGAAAGCGGTTCCATACTAAATAAACACAGATGTCTGACTGTACTGGAATGGGTTCCAAACTAAACAAACGCCGATGTCTGACAGTAGTGGAATGGGTTCCATACTAACAAACATAGCTGTCTGACAGTACTGAAAAGGGTTCCATACTAAACACTGCAGATGTCTGACAGTAATGGAATGGGTTCCATACTAAACAAACATAGATGTCTGACAGTACTGGAAAGGGTACCACACTGAACAAACACTGATGTCTGACACTACTGGAATGGGTTCTATACTAAACAGACACAGATGTCTGTCAGTACTGGAATGGGTTCCATACTAAACAAACACATATGTCTGACAGTACTGGAAGCGGTTCCATACTAAACAAACACCAATGCCTGGCAGTACTGGAATGGGTTCCATACTAAACAAACACAGATGTCTGACAGTACTGGAGTGGGTTCCAAACTAAACAAACACAGATGTTTGACTGTACTGGAATGGGTTCCATAGTAAACAAACACCGATGTCTGACAGTACTAGAATGGGTTCCATACTAACAAACATAGCTGTCTGACAGTACTGGAAAGGGTTCCACACTAAACACTGCTGATGTCTGACAGTAATGGAATGGGTTCCATACTAAACAAACACAGATGTCTGACAGTACTGGAAAGGGTACCATACTGAACAAACACTGATGTCTGACATTACCAGAATGGGTTCCATACTATAGGTTCATAGGTTGGTACTAGGCTATCGGCTCTAAGGCCTATGCAAGCCTAGCCATAACAATTCCCTGGGTATTTCTTCCCACAATATTTGCTTCTCTGGGCCCCTGTCTAGCAGGGCGACTGACATGATCCCCGGGGTGAATTTCCTATCTCCCATCCAATCATCAAGGTTCCTTTTGAAGAGGGCCAATGAGGCACTCTGCTTGACATGTATGGGCAGTCTATTCCAGAGTATGGGGAGTCTCTAGGTCAGGAACCTATCCCTCCTGCATGTTTTGTTCATTGTGATGATAAGGTTTAGATCCCTGGAGCGTGTGGCTCTGATGGATTGGGATTTCTTTAAGTGGAGCATGTCCAACAGCTCAGGGTTTGACATGGCCTTGTATGTTAAGCAGAGATCACCTCTGAGTAGACGATATGCCACAGAGTATAACTGGAGTTTTTTTAGATGGTCAGCATATGGCATCTGCTTTAGGACTGTGATTCTTTTAGTGAGGTGTTTCTGTGGCCTTTCCAGCTGTTGCAGATGTCTTGTAAGGTACATACCAAATGGGGCATTATACTCTATAGTGGGTCTAATGAGGGATGAGTTTAGTGGGTCTAATGAGGGATGAGTTTAGTGGGACAATGACCTCCATTTTTTCTGGATGAAAAGCCCTTAGTGATGAGGTGTGCCACATAGAAGGATTTCCTGACTGTTGTGGCGATGTGGTTATCGAAAGTGAGACCACTGTCCACCTGTGTCCCTAAGTCTGTCATCACACTTTCAATGTTTAGTGTCCTGCCACCTATGTGGTAAGTCATGGGTACATGTTTTTTTCCAAAGGGGATAACTATACATTTCTTGGCATTAAGCTTGAGCCCATGGCTCTGGCACCAGGCATCTGTTTCTGTAAGGCCCTTTTGTAGAATGTCCACATCATTTGGGGATTCAATAATGGCTCCCAGTTTGCAGTCATCTGCAAACTTTGTTAGCCAGAGTCCCTTAGTGTTGGCCTGTACATCGGAGAAGTAGATGCCAAACAAGAGTGGTCCCAGGACTGAACCCTGAGGTACTCCACTTGTCACTTGTCTGGAGCTGGATTTGGAGTCGGCTACTTTTACAGTCTGGGTTCTGTCAGTAAGCCAGTTGGCAACCCATCGAGTGATGTAGGGATTTATGCCCAGCTTAGTAAGTTTATCTATGATTCCAGAGTGGGGGATTGTGTTGAAGGCCTTGGTGAGGTCCAGATAGGCTGTGTGGACCACCTTACCCTCGTCCACAGCTCTGGAGACTGATTCAAAGAAGACAGTCAGATTCAGGAGACAAGATCGGCCCTTCACAAACCCAAACTAGGTGGGGTCCAGTGTTTGAAGGCTGCCAATGGCTTTGTTTATAAGTTCCATGATAATGCGTTCCATGCCCTTGCAGATCAGGCTTGTCAGACTGATGGGACGGTAGTTCCCAGGATCCAAGGCGGATCCTCCCTTGTGGAGCAGGATAACTGTAGCTGTGCGCCACTCAGTGGGCACAAAGCCTGAGGTGAGGCTATGATTAAACATGACACTTAGGTGAGGTGCCAGTTCATTTTGTAGTTCATGTAGTACACAGCCTGGGATGTCATCTGGTCCCATGGATGCTGTATTCTTAGCTTTGGAGAGTGCGGTTTCTACCTGTGTGGCCATGATTATCGGAATGTGGCAATCTTTTGGTATTGAGATGGGCCCTTTAGGGGGTGAGAGGGGGGTGAAGTTGGCACTAAATTGATATGCCAGGATATTGGCAATATCCTTGGGATCAGTATATTTAATGCCATTCTGTTGTAGCTCAGAGCAGATCTGAGCATTGCCATTTAGATTCTTGACATAACTATAGAATGCCTTGTAGTTGTCTTTGGAATCTTTGGCAATTTTATTTTCTTAACTAGCTTTTGAGGGTTTTATGAGGGATCTCAGCTTCTTACTGAGGCTGGTAAGGGAATTTTTTGCATCCTGGGATTTTCCTCTTTTCTGCAACAGTTTCTTCCTTCTGTTATACAGTTTGGTTATAGCAGGGGACCACCAGATTGGCCTCCTTTATTTGGAGAAGAGCATCTTGGTTCTGTTTGGGATGGCACGATTCATGCACGAGTGGATATGCTCGTACAGTACCTTAGTGTAGGATTCTGCAGTCGAACTTCCAGATCCCATCTGCGTGGGTGTTGTAAAGTTTGTCACTTCTGACTTCAGTAGCATGAAGTTGGCTTTGGAGAAGTTTTTTTAAGGAGGTTTCCTTACTGGGGGGTGGGAGTGGAATTTGGATGTCAAGAGTGATTTGCTTATGGTCAGACCGGACCAAAGAGGGGGTGACCACTGGTGTGGAGCATCTATCTCCCATGTTGGTAATGACCAGGTCTAGGATATTGGAGCCTCTGGTGGGACAATGGATTAGTTGATCCAGGGCGTTGGAATTTATGAATTCCAAGAACCGTTTGGAAAAGGAGTTGGTACCCGAGTAGTTTTACCAATTAATGGCAGGGTAGTTGAAATCACCCAGTATTAGGGTGTTTGGTTGTATCTTAATATTTTCCAGTATGTTTAGAAAGGTGTAGTGAGAATCTTGGGGCATGGTGGGGGATCTATAGCAAGTTACAATTTGGATTGCAGTCTTACCTAGTGTTAGTTGCACCTGGAGAATTTCAGATGCATTGTGTTGGGCAACTAGCCTGGAGGTGTGAATATCCTTGGTGAATATGGACACTCCTCCACCTTTAGTGTTTCAGTCTTGGTTTTGTGGCCGAAAAGTGTGATAAGAATTGTAGCCTGGTATTGCAGGGGTGCTGTCTGGAGCCTTGAACCAGGTCTCAGTTACTGCACAGATATCGATGTTTTCCATTTTTAGGAGTGCCTCGAGAGAGTGCATTTTGAGGTTTAGACTTCTAGCATTACCTTCAGATTTTGCATGCTTGTATCTGTTACGGTAGTTGTTTTATCCTTTGAACCTTGCCTAAGAAAGGCACTATAAGGGTGGCAAGAGCTTTAGCCAGTAACCTGAATCCCAGGGGTGACAGGTGCAGACCATCTCTACTAAACAAACATAGATGTCTGAGAGTACTGGAATGGGTTCCATACTAAACAAAAAACAATGTCTGACATTACTGGAATGGGTTCCATACTAAACAAACACTGATGTCTGACAGTACTGGACTGGGTTCCATACTAAACAAACATAGATGCCTGACAGTACTGGAAAGGGTAATATACTGAACAAACACTGATGTCTGACACTACTGGAATGGGTTCCATACTAAACAAACATACATGTCTGACAGTACTGGACTGGGTTCTATACTAAACAAACATAGATGTCTGACAGTACTGGAAAGGGTAACATACTGAACAAACACTGATGTCTGACAGTACTGGAATGGGTTCCATACTAACAAACATAGCTGTCTGACAGTACTGGAAAGGGTTCCACACTAAACACTGCAGATGTCTGACAGTAATGAAATGGGTTCCATACTAAACAAACACTGAGGTCTGACAGTATTGTAATGGCTTCAATGCTAAACAAACACCAATATCTAACAGTACTGGAGTAGGTTCCATACCAAACAAACACAGATGTCTGACAGTACTGGAATGGGTTTTATACTAAACAAACACCAATGTCTTACAATAATGGAATGGGTTCCATAGTAATCAAACACCAATGTCTGACAGTACTGGAAAGTGTTCCATACTAAACACTTCAGATGCCTGACAGTAATAGAATGAGTTCCATACTAAACACTGCACATGTCTGACAGTAATGAAATGGGTTCCATACTAAACAAACACAGATATCTGACAGTACTGGAATGGGTTCCATACTAAACACTGCAGATGTCTAACAGTAATGGAATGGGTTCCATACTAAACAAACACAGATGTCTGACAGTACTGGAAAGGGTACCATACTAAACTAACACAGATGTCTGACTGTACTGGAATGGGTTATATACTAAACAAACACAGATGTCTGACAGTACTGGAATGGGTTCCATACTAAACAAAAAACGATGTCTGACAGTACTGGAATGGGTTCCATACCAAACAAACACTGATGTCTGAATGTTCTGGAATGGGTTCCATACTAAACAAATATAAATGTCTGACAGTACTGAAATGGGTTTCATACTAAACAAACATAAATGTCTGACAGTACTGGAATGGGTTCCATACAAAACAAGCACCGATGTCTGACAGTACTGGAATGGGTTCCATACTAAACAAATATAAATGTCTGACAGTACTGGAATGGGTTTCATACTAAACAAACATAAATGTCTGACAGTACTGGAATGGGTTCCATACTAAACAAATATAAATGTCTGACAGTACTGGAATGGGTTTCATACTAAACAAACATAAATGTCTGACAGTACTGGAATGGGTTTCATACTAAACAAACATAAATGTCTGACAGTACTGGAATGGGTTCCATACTAAACAAACACAGATATCTGACAGTAATGGAATGGGTTCCATACTAAACAAACACTGATGTCTTACAGTAATGGAATGGGTTCCATACTAAACAAACACTGATGTCTAACAGTAATGGAATGGGTTCCATACTAAACAAACACAGATGTCTGACAGTACTGGAAAGGGTTCCATACTAAACTAACACAGATGTCTGACTGTACTGGAATGGGTTATATACTAAACAAACACAGATGTCTGACAATACTGGAATGGGTTCCATACTAAACAAAAAACGATGTCTGACAGTACTGGAATGGGTTCCATACCAAACAAACACTGATGTCTGAATGTTCTGGAATGGGTTCCATACTAAACAAATATAAATGTCTGACAGTACTGAAATGGGTTTCATACTAAACAAACATAAATGTCTGACAGTACTGGAATGGGTTCCATACTAAACAAGCACCGATGTCTTGACAGTACTGGAATGGGTTGTAGTGTGGCAGCCCGAGTAAAAGCTGAGTAACAGAACTGTGAAAGTAAAAAAGAATGAAATCTGGTGATGTCCCAATGTGGTTTACTATGCTGACCAGTCCAGTTTAATGGTTGTATGAGCTGTATCTCAGAATGAAAGTACATGTCTCTACAGATAACATGAAGATCTACAACACAGTAGCTACACTCTGTGTTATGGACTGGATGAAATGCAACGTTGCAGTTTTGCTGGAATTCTCTGGTACCTTGTCATGGTATTTAATGAAGAGTTGTTGCATGTCAAAGTAAATAATTTTTTAAAAGTATTTGCAGCATAAATAGAAAGAGATTTAATTATTTATTGCATGTAAAGGAGGAAAATCTGTGTAGATAGGGAGTAAGAAACATTTAGTAGGGAGAGTTCTAAAATGCACAGAGAGACATCACTGATCAAAAAAGGTACTGACATTTGGTGAGATCCCAAACTAAGTATCTCATGTTTTGAAAAGTATGCACCTCTGAAATAACATATATGAATTGAGGTCTGCACTAGAATTAATGTAGTGAAAGAATGATGGTAATGTGTGCACCACTGAGGAAGGGAGAAGGAGAGGCACAATACAAACTTGTAGGCATTTTGAACGAATCAGTACAGTCCAGTTAGGTTTGCCACCTTTTAAGTGGGCCAAAGTAGGACATGGGGGTGTGTGGTCAAAATGACACTGGCCACACCCTCTACTGTGACTGCACCATAGGAGTGGTGAAGGAGATGCAGTTATGGATACAACAGCTGGCTGGCTACTAGAGTGGCAAGCTGGCTGGCTGGTTGGCTGCTGTAGTTGGCTAGCTAGCTGGCTGGTTGTCTGCTGGAGTGAATAGCTGGTTGGCTGCCTGCTGGAGTAGCTGGCTGGTTGGCTGCTGGAGTGGCTAGCTAGCTGGCTGCTGGAGTAGCTAGCTGGATGGATGAATGGCTGGATGGATAGATGAATGGCTGGATGGATTGCTAGCTGGCTGCTGTATAGCTGCTGGAGTGGCTAGCTGACTGGCTGCTGAGTGGCTAGATAGCTGGCTGCTGGAGCGGCTTGCTTGTTGGCTGTTTGGCTATTGGAATGGATAGCTGGCTGGCTGGAGTGGCTAGCTGGCTGCTGGAGTGGCTAGCTGGCTAGCTGGCTGCTGGAGGGGCTAGGTAGCTGGATGAATGGCTAGATGGATGGCTAAATGGCTGGATGGATGAATGGCTGGATGATTGGATGGATGTCTGAATGAATGGATGGCTGTCTCTGTAGCTTGCTGGCTAGCTTGCTTGCTTGCTGGCTGGCTGGATGGATGACTGGCTGGCTGGCTAGCTGCCTGTCTGGATCAGCTGTTAGGAAAAAATAAAAAGGCAACTCTCAGTCTTACTTTTGTGCAACTGTAGAAGCACTATAAACAAACCACTCTGCAGCCAGAATCATTGTAGGGCTCTTCTTGCCCCATTCCTCACCCCCCCCCCCTTCATGAATTGCAGCCAATTGATGCACTTTTTAAAACACCTGGACCTAACAGGGAATAGCTCTGCCTGCAGGTCTGGGTTGGTGACGGAACTGAATTGCCGGGGAAAAACTGGAAGTAATTGTGGCTTTCCCATGCTGATTCAGTGCAATCAAAAAGCAGGGCTTTTCAAATCCTGCTGCTCTGCACAGCAGGCAATGGGTTACGGTAGCTCAACCCATGACTGTCCCAGTGATAACGGGATGAGTAGCAACCCTAAGTCCGGTATGGCAGTACCTTCAGCAAAATATGCAAAAAAAGTGAACAAAAACAAGGGGCATGATTTGAGAATGTAGAAGAATGATTTGCCACTGATGTGAAGATGTGTTTTCATTTACTGCAGAGGTTGTTGTGGGTAGAGTGCACTGAACAGCCTTACAAAGACATGACAGATTCAGACACCATGAGAATTAAAACTAGAATGACACAAAATTAAAACACAAAATAATTTTCATGAATGTCATTGCTGTATTCATCATGTGAGTGAGATGTAGCAGAAGGAAGACATTAATGTTCCAGCCAGACTTGTAGAGCAGTTGGACATCCCTAGGTAGGGCGTGAGGTCATCTCCTATACTATAGCCATCAAAAAGAAGTGTAGATGGTAACGGGATGCGTAATTCATACCATCTTTATTTCTTTTTTAATGCCAAACTGAATGGTCATACACTCTGTCTCAAGTATATCTATGAGTTTCCTGGAAGATTAAGAGAACAATAATTACACTTCTAGTCATATCTGTAGAGTTTCTGTGCATTACTTTTGTAACTGACTAGCAGTTTCTGACCTTTTCTGATATTTGGGGGTGACTAATAGCACTGAAAATATCGCCAATATTCCTCTTAAAGTTACCATTTGCAGTGGCTTTTTATGTTTAATAGAAGAGTATAATACTGTTAATTGCAATGTCCGTAGAAGTTTATTTATTTGTTTATTTATTTATTGACTGGCATTTGATTATCGGGAAAGTCCAACTGGGTATGAGCCCATTTTCAAAGGAGGCATGGGGAGAAAAGCTCCAAAGTATTACAAAACATTTTAAGAACAATAATTTTACAGTCTTTAAAAATAATACAAAAACAAATACATTTCATAGGTTAGTACTAAGCTAACTGCCATTGCCCTTGCCATTTTAAGCCTAGCCAATTATCCCTTGTGACACTCAAACCCTGCACCTTGTGTTTGGTAAGGCAAACACCTTAACCATTAGGCCACCCTGCCAACCCATTTAAATTAGACCAAATTAGACATAATATGAAAACTTTTTATAAGAATAGATAGTTATATGACAATGATTCAATACTTATACATTTTAGATAGTTATATAGAGAAATTAAAGGAGAGTTAGTATAACAAAGACAGGAGCTGCAATACAAAGTGAGAAAAGCAAGTTTATAGTATATTTAGACAGAAAGCCAGGAAGAGAAATTGATAGAGGTAAGGAAGTGTGAAGAAAGGAGACCATGAACAGGTATTTGTTCATGTTTATGGATGTAGTTTGTCCTGGTGTTGATCAAGAACAGAGACATCTTTTGGCTATGAAGTCTTTCAGAATGGTTTTGAAAGATGAGGGGGAGCGTATTGACCTGATGAATAGAGATAAGGAGTTCTAGGCCTTAGCAACATGGCACATGTCCAGAAAATGCCCAGCAGATTTGATAGGTTTGTGGATAGACAGGAGTTTTTGGTCATTGGATCGTAATGACTGACTTGGAACATAGTTGTGTAGAATGGCAAGTTGCTTTAAGAACCATATGGCATTTATTGAACACTGTAAGTTAGTGGCCCTGCCTTAGGGGATACCCTGACCTTCCTACTTAGCAGATGAATGTTCTTATAGTGTTGCCTCCCCAAGAAGAGTAAAGAAATGTAGGAGTCTCCTAAGCACCACAGGAGGGAGAAACCCAGGATGAATGTGGTAAGATAGTATATAGAATGAAGAACTAAAGCCATAGTGACTCAGCCAAGTACCCTGACAAGACCCAAGCTGTCTTCATCTGGAGTGGCCATGGTTTGTCCTGTCCCTGTCTAGGAGATTACTAAAGTGGATGCCCCCCAAGCCATAGTACTTTTTTGCTATGGGAAGTGACTATTTAGTCTTTCTTTTCACTGGTCCCTTCCACGTGATTTCTACAGAGCAAAGTGTGATGGCAGTGTTTCCTCAGTGTCTCCACTTGATTACATTTCATTTGAAGAAAAAAAATCACACTTGTGAAGGCTTATTTCAAATGAGGGTAATATGGAACTCAGTTCCACCTGGAAGGCATTATGAACTGGTAAGCAGTGAGCAGACTAGGCCAACTGCAGTCCTTCCAGTAATAGAAACATTTGAAGAAATTCCTCCCTGGACCAGATTTTTAGCCACCAGCTCCTAGAAATCCAGACAGATTGTGTTAGGGAAATTTTCAAAATCTGTTCAAGAACCCACAAGCAGCCTTACAGTCACTTCCTTAGAAGCAACTAGAAGTTTCTAATTTGTCTTTTATGTGAATCTTGTACATAATGGATTGGAAACTGGGAGGATAGGTTAGAAAACGAAATGCATACTTGACATTACTATGGTTATTAGAGCTTTAAATTTTAAGGCAGATATGATCCAGTAATAAGGAAATTAATTCATGTGGATAGGTTTAGCTCATGTGATACACAATGAATCCACTAGACATAAAGTGGCTAGAGTATCACAAATTATGCAAATGATTAGTAAGTCATGACTATGATTCTCTTGATTCAGGTTGATGCATGTACAGTGTACAATGCTATCAGAAAACCACAACAAAAAAAGTGATTTTCTGGGGGGGGGGTGAGCCCTTCTGCATCCTTTAAATTTCTAAATGTACTTATCCCAACGGCATGCACCATGGGGTGAAAGGATTCTTTCATACTCCCACATTTCCACAATATTTCAGTTAGCATGATTTATTCATCAATTAAAACTGACCCACTGAATCAGTATCAGCTAATCTCATTTTACAGAAAGCCAGTACAAAGAAGCTTATGTGTCCTTTGTTTATCTAGCTGTAATAGATTTTCCTGCTGGTGTGGAAGAAAACAGTTTAACCCATTTATTTTTGTTTTGATTATCTCTGATAATTGCTCATTTAAGGTCTAGGTTCCTCTTCAGTTAAGGTGCATCTCTCAGCCATTTTGGCCTGCCTGACAGCCCCTGGATCCCCCCAACCCCTTTCAGTATCAGTTTTTTTTTGTTTTGTTTTTTTTTACCTCAGCACCACCCTCAGGACCATTTTCTTTTGCTTGGAGCTACAGTTTCTCAATTTGAAAAACTAATTCTTCCTCCAGAAACTTCAGCTCACTTGATGTGAAGTCCTGTCATCAAAGACTGTTTCTTTTGGCCATCACTTTATTTGTTTTTACTTAAGCTTGTTAACTAGCCTAGAGCACTGATCACAGGAGACCAATTTCAGGTTCATCTGTGAGGTAAAGCAAGGGCAACAAAAACAGATTTTTAAACAATTCCATAGTGAAAGATGAAGAAAAAGAGGCAATAAGTTTTGACAGTAACAGGATATATAGCAGATTTTTATATATATTATATACACAATATTTACAATACAATGGCTAGTAAAGCTGTTTTCTGTAGAATACCAATGCATACAAAACAGGGTGGGGAAGGCGGTTAAGAAGAAAGGGTGAAAGGACTAAGGTGGTGGAACTTTAACCACTCTGAAGTACTGTAATTGATGTAGTGACAGGGTAGATGAAAATAGTTTGGTGATGTGAAGTGAAGGGAGGTAGTTGAATTTGGCCTGTTTAAAAATATGTGATTTTAGTTGGGTTTGAAACTTAGAGGTCAAGTCTTTGAGCTGAATGGGGAGGGGCGCCAAGAGTTATGAGGCTGACTTACTGAACTTTGTGTAGTTTTCCACCAGACCAAGAATATTATTGAAGTCCAACCACTTCTTCATGGTTGTGGTAGTCTCCTGACTTTCTTTAAATGAGGTAATTTAGCTACCTTTGTTTACTCAAAGCCTAAGAACAATATGGAAGCTCACAGGCAAATGATCCATTATAATGCTAATATAAGATAAAAGACTTTAGGCAAAGTGATCAGTTATTTGCATTTTTTTATGCCAGGAAAAAAGCATGGCAGACAAGTTTCCAAACCAAATTATCTCCAAATGGCTGGCCAAGTGCAAAGCATTATGCTGTAAGGCACTTCCACAAAATGGCAGAGCAGATATTAGCATGCAGTAGTAGGGTGACTGATGCCACTGCTGCCGTCATCAAGAATGTTTCTGTGTAGAATATTTGTGAAGATGCCACTTGGTCCCGGATACACACCTTCACCTACAAACAGGCTGTATACAGTAGAGAGTCGATTATCCAAACCAGCCTTCCAAAGTTTTTAGGTAGGAAAAATCATGAAGTCTGAATATGAAAACATTATACGTATTCACTTGAGCATTTTTTTTGAGCTTATAGCCAGCTCGTGTGTGAAAAATATTCTTTATTGTCCACTGGAATCACCGAATGGTTCAAAAGTCTATTTCTGCATGCAGAACAAACAAGATTTTAGAAGTTTGTTTTATCCGGTTCAATTATATGTTTGATTATCTGAACAGTTTGATTATCCAAACTACAGTAGGTCCCAGTTAGTTCAGATAATCAACTCTCTACTGTAGTCCAGACTTAGGACTCGCATTTACAATTTTCTTAACTGGAGCAGTCTCATTAGATCTGTGGCCTATTGAGATAGAAGACCTGCAGTGGTAATCATATTGATTAGGGATTTTTTATACCAGCACACTGGAACAGTGGAATAATTCCTATATATAGTACAATGCCCCATTTGGGATGTACCTCACAAGACACTTCCAACAGCTGGAAAGACGACAAAAGCACCTCACCAAGAGGATTACTGGCCTCAAACATATGTCCTATGCGGCCCGACTGAAAAAACTCCCGACTCTACTCAGTGGCATATCGCTTACTCAGAGGTGATCTCTGCCTGACTTACAAAGCCATGTCCAACTCAGAATTGATGGACATGCTCCACCTAAAGAAATCCAAGTCACTGCGAGCCATGCGCTCTAGTGAGCTAAACCTCGCCACAACAGTAAATAGAACATGCTGGAGGGATAGATTTCTGTCACAGAGACTCCCCATACTTTGGAACAAAATTCCTAACTACATTAGGCAGAGCCCCTCACTAACACTCTTCAAGAGAAGCCTTGACGAGTGGATGGGTAACAGAAAATACACCCCTGGGATCACTTCATTGGCTCTGCTTGACAGAGGCTCAGTTAATTAATTAGTGGGGCGGCGAAAGCCGAGTTACTCTGGCTAGGCTTAAAAATGCCCTCGTGCAGATAGCCTAGTACATACCTATTAACCTATGAACCTATTCTGCAACAAGTGCAAATAGGATCTGTTACATACACCGAAACTGCCACCAACTCAAGTAGATGAGGCATCATTTTAACATTTTATCTGAAGTACAGCACAGTCAGGAGTGTAGCACTCCCCTTATGTTGCCCTATAGTCTCAATAGTGAAAAACTAATCCAAGCACCTAGTTTGAGCACAGAATTCACAGACTTCTGACCTTCTGAGATCAAAGGCAAGTGTGCTCCCTGTTGAGCCACTGAGAATACATTGTCTTTTCAGTACTGCAGGACAGGGATTTTCCCTACTGGTATTTCCCAGTTCGTGTTAAGTATGCATTTAAGCTATGATAACAACAATGAAGCTAGTACAACTGTGTCACCATACTTGCCATAATCATAGATATCTGAATAATGGAAGCTTTGCTACTATAGTGGCTTCCACCTTTCTTTTTTTGCATTTTTTTGGAAACCTTTTTTTTTTTTGTTTGGTTCACTGAATCTCCTATTTGGAGTGCTTACTCTTTGTTGCATTTTAATTGTGGGGGTTGGGGTTATATATTGTTTGGGTAATGTGTGTGCCTTTTCATTACCTAATGGTGTAGCCATGGAAGGTTTCCATTTTGTCATTTTCATTCCTGTTTGGGTTACAGGGAAGAGAATTTACTTATCCAGCAGCCTTTTTCCCCTTGGCATCCATTTGGAAGGATGCAGCAACACGTGCTAACTTCCTCCTCCTACAACAGAACAAAAGATGGCAGAAGTTTTGCTGTCAAGTAAAGCCAGAGTTTCAGCTGGTGGTCACAGCATTGGACATTACCACATACCCTCCCTGAGGATGTGTGACTTACCTGCTAGCCTGGCCAGAAGACTGATGTCCACCTGAAGCTAGATCCAAGTCACAGTATGGATACCGTACAGCAGTGGTCCTAGGGTCTCTGTTTGTCATGTTGGTGATAACCTTACAAACGTGTATTTCACCCTTTTAATGGCAGTTTATGTAGAAGGCAAACTGTGTGTCTAAGTTTTTCACAGCAGTGTTTACATTTTCTCTTCTGCATGTAGCTCAAATTTTGCAGGTCACACAAGAGAAAGAAAAAAGCTATGCTTGTTGCAATAAGTACAAATATTTTGTGCCATTGATGTGGCATGTGAAGGATATAATGCTGGCTTTATTGCTTGGAGGACTGCAGTAAAACATAAATGCCTGCTGAAATAAGGATAGATTATTTGAATTCTGCATCTTAGACAAACTGCATACAGGTAAAATAAAAAAAAGAGTGCTTTCAGTACACTAGGCATTTCAAGCTTCAGTGGTTTTCTGCTTTGTTGTACTTCATTTCTGCAGTATCTTGAGGACAACATTTGGCATGCTAATCTCTGTTTGCCCTTGATATGATTTAATAATTTATTACTGAATTATTTTGTAAGCAGGCAGAATACTTTACCTATCTTGATTTTATTGATATCTCAATGTATTTCTGCTAAACAACTGTTATACAGAGAGTGAGAGTGGTGTCATTTTTTTTAATTACACTGCTGTGTAATGGTGGGTCAGTGTATGTGAACAACACATAACTTTTTGTTGATTATTTATGAGCAATTACTTAACATTAGTGCTGGTTCAGTGAGGGCAGCTTTAAGTGTTTTACAGATTTTCCAGCTGTGTGTTATTGCAAACTAAAGAGTGACATTCGGTGATTATTATATCACCACGTAACCTGAACTGCATAGTTTACTGCTGTGGCAGTTTGAAGTGAAATTAGAAAATCTTCATTCTTTTTTTTTTGTTTATAGAAGGAGAGAAAGAATTTCTTCATGTGTACATGCCGATGTTTGGCAGGACTGTTTATATGAAGGTAAACAAAAATTAAATGAGTGCTTTCATAGTGGTTTACACTGTTTTTATTGTTTCCTTGTCTATCAGGTTTGATTTAGTGGCTAATGCTGGGGCATCCTTAACTCTGGTGTTTGAAAGAGCTCCCTTCCTTACCCAGTATCATACCGTGTGGATACCATGGAATGTGTTTTATGTAACAGATACACTGGTCATGAAAAGAGAAGAAAATGATATTCCCAGCTGTGACCTGAGTGGCTTTGTGCGCCCAAATCCTGTCATAGTGTCATCGCCATTGTCAACTCTCTTCAGGTCTTCTGCAGAAGAAAGTCCAATCATACCCGAAACACAGGTGAACAATTTTTTTTTCTTTTGTAAGAGCTTTTAACCAGCTTTTGTAAGGGACAAAATACTTACTGTAATGTCTTGAATGTGAATGTATATATGCAGTCTTTACTGGTTTCAGTGTTTGATTTTTAGACTGCTAGCTTCTTTTTCTCAGAAATGATGGCATACCAATTTTTCTTTATAAAATGAAAATGAAAAGCCAAGTATACAGTTATTTTGCTGTTTTTTTTTTTTAATTTCCTTACTCACTTCCAAAAACAGAGTACATTTGTTAGGCAATGTTTCTGTGATTTTACAAATCACGTTATTTAAACTTCTTATAGAAGTGATTTATACCTATCAGTTTGAAAACAACGTGAAATTGTGTGTGGCGTTGTGTGTTAAAGACTGAATCATGTATACTGACACTATAGCAGGCATTACTTTGGAGTATTGCCTTTATAATTGCTGTTCTGTTATAGGGTTAAATGGAGGTTGTCATGGACATGCTGGTGGCTGTCAATAGAAAAGATAATTGTCTTGATGGCTTTGGCAGACGGGTTCCGCTCACAGGCGTGATCTGATTGTGTGACAGGTATAACAAGCAGAATACTTTGAACTGTGTCTGCTTTAGAGTTTGTTGTAGCCAGGCTGGACTTGAGGGGCTACAGCTCCACCCAAGTTAAATGTGTATGTACAGTTTACATAATTGCATATTTTTTACACTATGGCCAGAGCTTTTGCAGCTATAAGGGAAAATATGTGGCCTACAGCTACAGAAACAAAAGGCGTTATGCAAGAAGAAAAAGAAGAACAGCCAAAATAAAACTTTGTAGCACTCCTTATGTGAGTGATACTGCCTAAGGTCCGTGGTTGGAGCACTTGTGGCACAGTTAAGTGGTGTGCTCACCTGCATTTTCTCTACCTCTTTCCCACTGCTCAAAGATTTAAACTGATGGCTCCTCATTTTACTGGGGGTTCTGCACGTTGGTTTATATTCACACAAGTAGTCATACTTTTTGTAGGAGCTTATACCACTGGCTGCTTTCTGATTCAATGTGTTCTAATCTGTGTGATGATTGCTGTCACCATGTAGCAGAATTTTCCCTCAGTTCTACATGACAATACATAAAATCTGCTGTGGTTTTCTCATCTGTGCTGTAGACATCTGGGAGCTTGTAAAGCACAAATAGTTGAAGTTCTGTCCCTTTGTGATACAGAATTACTGTGAAACAGTTGGATTTGCACTTCTGAAGATAGGCTGTCACTTTCAACCAACTTTCCGTTTTGTACGAAAGTACCTACACCTGTACCTATTTTCATTCATCTGATGTCAACAGTTGTAGTGTAACCTTCAGTCTGGGTCCTCCATTCACCTAGGCAGCTGTACATCAGATACTTAGCTCCTTTGCTATTTCAGTGCACTCCTGTTTCTCTGTATTTCAGTGTCTCACTCATTTTTCTGAGACTTGTCATGTTTGCAAACAGACAGTCTATGTGCATGTCTTTAATTTCTTAACTATGCACAGGTTCTGTTCCATAAAAGGTGGGGAGCCCTGACTGTGACTCAGATAACTGGTTCAGTTAGTGACTCTGTAATCATGAAAGGTGGGAACCCTTACTGTGACCCAGATGACTTGGGTTCAGTTAGTGACTCTGTGTCATGAAAGGTGGGAACTCTGACTGTGACCCAAATGACCTAAGTTCTTTTAGTAGCTTGTGTCATAAAAGGTGGGAGCTCTGACTGTGACCCAGATGACCTAAGTTCATTTAATGGCTCATGTCATAAAAGGCAGGAGCCCTGACTGTGACCCAGATGACCTAAGTTCAGTTAGTGGCTCATGTCGTAAGGATGGGAGCCTTGACTGTTACGCAAATGACCTAAGTTCAGTTAGAGGCTCATGATTTGAAGGAGCCAAGACAGAGGAATAACTGGGTTACAGCAGGTTGCCCATCCTGGTGGGGTTCCGTTTTCAGCTAAAGCATGCCCAGGTGAGGCAAAAACATACTATCTTGATTGTAGGCAGGCTGCCATTCATTATGTAGCTGAGGGTGGGGTATGAGTGAGATGTTGTAGGCAATGATTTCTGCAGTGCCATACTTCCTCAGCCCAGTTAGGTTTCTCCTCCCCTGTATACCTAATAAATCCCCATCTCTTGCCACATATATGATTCTCTCTGCCCTCTCCTTGCTCTCAGTCATGTATATGTGACAGCCATGCCTTTTTATTTTATTTTCATCCTGAAGTTAACCCATTTTATGTTACCCTCTTGAGTATCTGTATTGATGATGTATATTACTGCTAAACTGCCTTGTATAAGCAACCCCTATAGCTAACCTCTGTCACTGTAAAGTCCACAGTGTGTTGCTCTGACGGTACTCCAATGCAGTTTAACACCACAAATCTCAAATACCTAGCCCACTGGCAGGACCCTACCCCATCCATCAAATTCCACAAAGAGTAGATTAAATCAAATGTAAACAAATTAGTATGTTGGGCAAGGTAAATGTTATGCTACCTCTCCTTTTGAGGCCAGTGCAGCTGCAGTGAAAGGAATTATGTTTGTCCAGCTGAATGTGACATTCATTTCATAGGCTGATAGGTTTAGACTAGGCTAATGACCACCCGGGTCTTTACAAGGCTATCTGTGGAACCCAACCCAACTTTGTCCCAGAGTTTCTTGGATGCCTACAGGGTGGGGTATGTTGGTATAGAGGTAGCTAAGGGTTATGTGTGGTCAACATCTGTCCAGGGATGAATTTGCAATTTCCCGTCCAATGAGTAAAGTTTATTTTGAATAGGGACAGGGATTTCATTGCATCTGCCTCCCAAAGGAATATATCCCCCTTAGATACCACAGCCAACAAGATTTGTTTGTTATGATGTTAGCCACAAGATATGACTATCACTATTCACACCTTTTTAGAAGCTTCAAAAGCCAACTTACTACAGGTCTCCAAGTCATGTTTTTCATTATTAAGAAGACTTGCAGCCCATCCCTCCATGTGTCATCCATATTCTTGTATAAGTGATGTTTTGGTTTTCAGAAGGCCATAGAACTCTGATGACAGGTAGTGGTAGCCTGACATTCACCATCCCCAACTTTATCTGTTTGACTGACCACTCTTTCCCTTAACTATGATTTACTTCTTATGGACGTTTGTACTGTAATACTGATACTTCAGAAATCATAGGTGGAGTACGGAATAAAGCCCTGACTACAGCATAGGTAATTGCTTTTGATTTCTGCAAAGCCATGGAGAGGATCATAATGGACCTCATAAATAAAGACATAGGGAATTTGCAGACTTTGGATCCAACCCAGTTTGGCTTTGTCAAAGGCAGATCGTGCCTTTTAAACTTGGTTGACTTTTTCGAAACAGTCACCAAAGCCATTGATGAGGGAAAGGCAGTCCATACAGCCTACCTCGATCTGGCTAAGGCCTTCGATACAATACCCCACTCGGGTATCATTGAAAAACTCATCAGCTTAAATGTCAACCCATACATCACAAGATGGGTTGCAAACTGGCTGAGTGACAGAACCCACAGGGTCAGAGTTGCTGGCGCCATGTCAGACTCAAAGCCTGTCACAAGTGGTGTCCCACAGGGCTCAGTCCTGGGCCCACTCTTGTTTGGCATCTACTTTTCCAAGTACAAGCAAACACAGGAGGGTTATGGCTGACAAAGTTTGCAGATGACTGCAAACTGGGCCATAGTAGAAAACACATCTGACACAGATATCCTTCAGAAGGGTCTCACAGAAGCGGATAACTGGTGCCAGAGCCACGGCCTAAAGTTAAATGCCAAAAATGCATAGTCATACCCTTCGGGAAAAACAAGGTTACCCCTAGCTACCAAATAGGTGGCAATCCACTGAGCACAGAAGAAGTTATCAGGGACCTGGGGACCCAGGTTGATAGTAGTCTGTCATTCGACACCCATGTAGCTAAAGTAGTTAGGAAGACCTTCTACATTGCCCACCTTATCATGAAGGGATTCTCATCTAGATCAAGGGAGGTCATAGTCTCCCTTTACTCATCACTCATCAGACCAATGATTGAGTACAATGCCCCATTCGAATGTATCTGACCCGACACTTGCAGCAGCTGGAGGCCACAAAAGTTCCTCACCAAAAGGATAAAGGGTCTCAAAAATCTGTCCTATGCTGCCCGACTGAAAGAACTCCAGCTCTATTCAGTCGCCACCGCTTGCTCAGAGGTGACCTTTGCCTAACATACAAGGCCATGTCAAACCCAGATTTGATGAATATGCTTCACCTCAAAAATCTAGATCCATCAGAGCCACATGGCGGAGACTTAAACCTTGACACGGCTATTAATAGGACGTGCTGGAGGGATAGATTCATCACCCAAAGACTCCCTATGCTGTGGAACAAAATCCCGGTACATGTGAGGCAGAGCACCTCGCTGGCCTTGTTCAAGAGAAATCTTGACCAGTGGATGGGAGATCGCAGATATACCCCAGGGATTACCTCAGTGTCACTGCTCGACAGAGGCACAGCAAAATAATGGGTATAGTTCCCCATACTAAAGGGGTGGCGTAAGCCACAAAACGATGGGATAGGCTTGTAAATGCCCTCGGGCAGATAGCCTAGTATAAACCTATGAACCTATGGACCTATTAGTGGCTCTGGCGACTGATGAAGCAACAGGGACGATGTGAGAATCTGCACTGGGGTGAAGTGGTAGAGTGTGCTGGGTGTCACCCAGTTACCCTTGGCAGAGCATAGGGCTCAAGGAACATTGAGACCAGCTGAGTAGACAGAAGGAACAGTGGCAGATGTGACTGCCCTACAGCTGAGGTCAGGAAACACACTTAGAGTGGCCCCCCATTCTGGGCCAGGCTTACACAGGTGTAGTGTTTCAGCACATAACAGTTGGAAATTAGGCCAAGATGGCGTTGATGGATGATGGCTTCTCTGCTGACCTGTTTCAATGCTTTCTCAGTATGTACTGAAACCTTACAGAGCCTTCATAAGGTATTAAAGAGTGCTCCTCAGAGCAGGACTTCTCTCCCAGTGGTGAGACCCTTCCAGACAAGGGAACACTGAGGGACTCCCAATGATGTGACTTATGTTAGGTATGATTAGATTAGCGGAGGTGACTTGATTATTACCCCATTGTGACTACCTGTGGTCTACATCCCCCCAAACACAAACAAACACCCATACACACAGGCTTGGATCCCCATGGAAAAGCACCCTCTCACTTTGTTGTGCACAAAGTCCTGATGTCCTTCGTGTTTCACGGTTGCAGTCATCACACTTGGGTTATCCTGCCAGGGGTAGCCCTCAGTCAGCCCGAATACCAGAGGCTTAGTATTTCTGTGTCAGTTGCTTTCACTCCAGGACTGACGTCAGGTAGTCAGTGGTATAAAATCAGGCAGCCAATGCCATTACATCAGTCTTTCTTGCTGAGGACCTCGAAGCAGAAGCAGTTCGCATGAGTGCCGGTCGGCCACTACCTGAGTTTTCATTCTGAATTGAAGTTGAAGTCTTCTAAAGCTAAGTACTCATTGGGGATCCCTTTTTCTTGCTCTAATCGATGTCAGAAAAAGTTAACAATTGTCTCACCTGTAGAAAGCAAATGCCACATGGAGAATTCCATTCTTACTGCGTCACCTGTTTAGGCCCAGACCACAACATCCCTCGCTTTCATTTTTTGTGCTTTGTTCAACACCAAAACTATATGTCATCGGGCCCTTATTCTAGCTAGATATTTTTGCTCTCAGTCCTTGATCTCCGATATGGCTTCGGTAAGCCATCCAACTACCGATCTTCTGAAAAAACGTAAGGATAAAGACAGAGACAGACCGCACAGGTCCAAAACTGCTGACAACGCTTCCGGTAAGCTAGTCATCAGTTCTCTGGTCCTCAGTAAGGCTCTTTCGCAGCCACTGATGCCCACTTCTCTGGATTTGCAGGCCACTACCGAGACCCTTTCGGAGTCCATTATGCCATGAGACTCTTCTTCGACTAAGGATCCTGAAGATGTCTCTACCTTAGATGGGTCCAGAGCCGCTGAGCAGGCACCAGCTTCCAAAGAAGTTCTTTGCAGTACCGATACTCGACACAAACCGACGACTTCTTTCGCATCTTCAGTTCTTTCTAAAACTACCAAGTTTCTAAGGCCCAGGGTATGAACTACGCCCAAAAAAACGACGACCCAAGCTCAGGCACCTGCTTCCATGCCTCAATCTCAAATGCTTAAAATGGTGGAAGACCTTGTTATGCTTATTAAGGGAAGCCAGGCTACCCCTTCTAAAAGAAAAAGAGACTTGTCCCCAGTGGTTTTATCTGAACAGGATTCCGATGACTCTGATGCTTCTGAATATGAAGACATGCAACCCCTCTCTGCTTATGAGGATTCTGATGCAGAAGAATCCATTCCTTCAGCCTCTCAACCCGAGGATTTTTCATTTGGTGAAACCCTACATACCTTAACGGAGCATTTCCAATGGGAATGTCAGGACTATCCTCAGTCAAAAAAGAGACTCAGGGAATTCTTAGATTTACCACAGCACAGATCTTTAGCCATTCCTCCTGTACTGGTTGTTGTGGATGATGTTTTTATGGAATCCAGTTTGACTCCTGACACCATTCCTCTTGCTCCCAGGAAACCTGACAGGTACTACAGAGTCCCTGACTCTCACAAATTCATTTTCAGAAATCCTACTGCTGACCCAGAGGTCATCTCCCAAGGACCTAAAGGAATTAAAGTAACCTCAGCTAAGAATCCCACCCCCTCAGATAGGGATTCCTGAGCTTTAGACAGATGGGATAAAAAAGTATACACCTCTGCAACTCTTGCTATTAGAGCACTAAATTGTCAGTTCCACATGCTGAAATATCAGCAGCATACCATGGAACTACTCAAATAAAAAATATCTTCCTTTCCTGCTTGTGCAGGAAATAAAGAATTACAAGAACTTATGCATTCTGCTAGCCAAGTTAATAAGCACATCTTGCAATGTGGCTTTGATGCCCTAGAAGCATCTTGCAGGGCAGCAGTCACTGTTTCTGCCCTTAGAAGGTATGTTTGGCTTACGGAACAGACCTTGCCAGACCATGTCAAATCAAAACTATTGGACGCTCCATTGCACAAAGACAATTTGTTTGGCACCAAGGCAAAAGAGGTCTTAAAAAAGATGGAAGAAAAAGCTAAATCTATGCAGACAGTTAAAGACTTTTTACAGGTCCAGCCACCGAGGTTCAGTAGGCATTGCCCCTCCAAGCATTGGTCCTTTCTGGCCAACTCAGCCCAGACCCAGGGGAAACAGAAATCCCAGACAGCTGTCCCATGGAATGCAGAGATCTAAGCAATGGAGTTCCTCCTCTTCAAAAACAGGTAGTGCTAAGCCACCCCCTTATGGTAAGAACTCACAATGACTTCACACCTCCATTCCTTACCTCTGCCCACCTGCTTGTGCCTCTGGGAGGAAAACTCTCCTTCCGTGCAAACAACTGGGCATCTATTACCAACGACCAATGGGTCCTCAACATAGTGTCCCAGGGATACAAATTTTATTTCCACATACTGCGGTGGTGGTGCTGCGGTAGCATTGTCGCCTCACAGCAAGATGTTGTGCCATTCGATTCTCAGCTAGAGCGTCTTCTGTGTGGAGACATGCGTGAAAGGACGTACCTTTGTTGAAGGTTGTGCATCAGGGCTGGCAAACTCGGCACGTAAAAAAAATCTACTGCCAATCATTAGCGGACCGGAGTTCCACTCTGGCGACCCCTAACCAGGAAAAGCCAAAGACACAAACAAACCCTGCCAAACCCAAAAGGGTTCCCAGATCTTCCTCCAAACCAGTGTTCAGAGGCCAAAAAGCAAGTCCATTCCCTGCTCTCCGTGAGGGCAATTCATCATGTTCCTGCAGACCAGATAGGCCAAGGTTTCTATTCCAGACTTTTCCTGGTACCCAGAAAAGAGGGCACCTGGTGCCCAATCCTAGATCTAGCCATTCTAAACACCTTTCTAGTGATACCAAAATTCAGAATGCTCACCCTCCAGCAGCTTCTTCCTATGCTTTCCAAGGATGCTTAGTTAGCCACCCTAGACCTAAAAGAGGCCTACCTACACATCCCAGTCAGGGACTCTTGCAGGAAATATATACGGTTCAGGGCAGTATCCTTTCAGTTTCAGTTCTCTGTGCTTCCCTTTGTCTTATTCACTGCTCCCAGAGTTTTCACAAAATGCCTTGCTCCAGCCATTGCTTTTTGCAGACAAAGAAATATTCAAATTTACCCTTACTTAGATGATTGCCTGATTCAGACAGACAGTCAGGAAAAGCTGTTGCAGCACCTGACCTTTGTAAAGGACCTACTGACCTCCCTGTGGTATACTGTCAATGAAAAGAAATCAAAACTAGTCACCACACAAAAAATTGTATTCCTGGGAGCAAGCCTGAACACAGCATCCCAGATGGCATTCCTTACTCCAAAAAAACAAGCCTACCTGACAAACTACATATCGCAACTAGCCACCAGAACCCAGTTATCCGCAAGGAAAATCCTGCAAGCTCTAGGGTTCATGATCTCCTGCATTCTACTCATTCCATATGCCAGACTGCATATGAGGAAACTACAATGGTACCTAAAAAGCCTTTGGTGTCAACAATCTCAAGACCTGGAATCTATCATACCAATGATACCCTGTCTAAGGAAAGATTCTCTTTGGTGGGCAGCAGCATGCAACCACAACAAGGGACTTCCCTTCTCACAACCCCATGCCACCCGGACCCTCACCACAGATGCATCAGACTATGCCTGGGGTGCACACCTGGACAACAGGTGCATGCAGGGCCATTGGAGCCGAAATCTAATACACCTGCACATCAACCAAAAAGAGTTGATAGCTGTTCAGCACACCCTGAGAGTTTTCAGACCCCTACTTTCCCCAGGGCCTCTAGTGATCAAAACAGACAACACCACAGTGATGTGGTATATCAACAAGCTGGGAGGGACTCATTCTTATCATCTCTGCAGGCTTGCCATGACCCTTTGGCACATGGCCTCAGCCATGCAAATTCACCTGCTAGCACAATTCCTGCCAGGCTCTCTAAACTCTCTGGCAGACAACTTAAGCAGAAACCTGTTAAACCCACACGAGTGGCAGCTAGACCACAGAAACTTCACCCTTGTAACCCAGAAATGGGGCAACCCGAAGGTGGACCTCTTCGCCTCCCACTCCAATCATCAGCTCAGCAAATTCTGCACCAGGGAGCCTCACAGCAAGGCCTGGAAAGTGGATGCTCTATCCTTCCCATGGGTAAACCTCTCAGTCTATGGATTTCCCCATCTACCACTCATGTCAAGGGTACTGCTCAAAATAAGGGAGGAAAAACCCAGAGCAATCCTGATTGCCCCAGACTGGCCATGCCAGCACTGGTAACCACTGCTGCACAGCTGGTCACCTCTGCCACCATGGTATCTACCTCAGATCCCAACACTTGCAGACCCTCAACCTGGCAGCCTGGCTTATTCTCTGACCTCTCCTCAAGCTGCCAGCCTAAGCAAACAAGTCCTAGATGTTATACATGAAGTCAGATGCTCCAGCACTAGACAATCCTATGCTGACAAGTGGAAAAGGTTTTGCACCTGTATCCAGGCTAAGGGAGCTGAAGCAGCACAGCCCTCCCTACCTCTCATCCTGGATTACCTAGCAGACCTACTGCACAGGGGTCTTCCTTCTCTTCTATTAAAATTCAGGCCTCTGCCATCTATGCTCTTTACAGCACAGAGCCACCTCTCTTTTCACACCCTCTCATCAAACAGTTCCTAAGAGGGGCTAACAACTTAAGGCCACCTAGGAGAGCTCCCACCCCAGCTTGGGACCTTAACTTTGTTTTGGAAAAGCTCACCCTACCTGCAGATTCAGCAGAGTTAAAATTCCTCTGTTGGAAAGCAGCCTTGCTTCTGGCCATCACTTCAACTAGAAGAGTTTCTGAGCTACAAGCACTCATGGCTTTAGAGCCCTTCATCATTTTCCATGGTGACAGGGTCTCCCTCAAGACTAACCCATCCTTCATGCCTAAAGTGGTGTCCAGTGTGGCTCTAAACCAATCCATTCATTTGCGCACCTTTTTCCTTAATCCACAAAACAAGGGGGAAAGGATTCTACACTCTCTAGATGTGCACAGACAGCTCAGATTCTTTCTGGACAGGACTATATCTTTTAGGAAAAACTGACCAATTGGTAATCAGCTTTGCAGCAGGGGCAGAAGGCAAGGCCATATCCAAACAAACAATATCCAAATGGATAGCACACTGCATCCATTTCTGCTACAAACAAGATGGGAAACTGCCCCCAAAGGGGGTCAGGATGCATTCCAGCAGGGCAACCTCCACCTCTGCAGCTTTTCTCAGAGGGGTCCCCACCAGAGACATCCTGGAGGCTGCAACATGGACTTCTGTTCATACCTTCACTAAGCATTACCACCTGCCTATCTTCTCCAAATCCAGGGCAGGCTTTGCCACTGCAGTCTTGCAGGGCATCCTAGCCAGCCCTCAGCCCTCCTGACTGCCTCCTCCCTTTTCTTCAGCTTTGTGAATCAACCTAAGTGTGATAACTGCAACAGTGAAACACGAAGAACATAGTACAGTTGTGTACACTTACCATAAATGTAGATGTTCGAGTGTATTCACTGTTGCAGTCCTGGTTTCCCACCCTCCATCCCCCTTCTCTCTCTCTCTCTCTCTCTCTGTCTGTCTCTCTCTCTCTTCCACTCTCCCTATAGGGAATTTTTGGTATTTACTTTCTACTGGTGGTGTGCTTCCACCATAACCTAGCTCCCTATTCGGGGGCTGCTGACAGTTGGGGCAAGAAAAACTGATGTAATGGCGTCGGCTGCCTGATTTTATACCACTGATGACCTGACATCAGTCCTGGAGCGATAGCAACTGACGCAGAAATACGAAGCCTCTGGTATTCGGGCCGACTGAGGGCTACCCCTGGCAGGATAACCCAAGTGTGATGACTGTAACAGTGAATACACTCGAACATCTACATTTATGTTAAGTGTACACAACTGCACTTTTTAATAAACTAAACTTCAGTGAATCCCCGGGTCATTCTGAATACTATAAATATTATTTAGCTTCATTTGTTGATTTCCATTATTTAATGTGTAGGACAGAACATATTCTACCTGTTCTACTATCAACTGTTTTTGACTGCCACTGACTGTTCCTTAAATCATTAAGTTATATGTTATTCCTTAGCACTAGTCTCATTGTCTTTGTTTCTTAAAACAATTATTTCTTGTTAATTTTTGATTTGCATCAGGACTATTCCTAAAAAGGGTACACTCTGGATCAGCATATTATCTCAGTTAACAAAGCATAAATAAAATAAAACATTTTTATTTAGTAATTTTTAAGATTGCAGGGGTACCTGTCAACTGTACAGGTTTTCACAGAATGTGCAGATTTTTGCTTCATATTTTTCATGTGTTCCCCCTAAAATCTGTCCCTTTCTGGCAAATAGCTGAGGATTGAAGTCATTAAATAATGACAAACATTTGAGTTTAAGACTCCACTTCCTTTGGAAAATGCATGCTAATGCAAAACCTATTATTCTGTCAACTTTCTAAGTTTGTAAGGCAATATTTAACCTATTTGTCCCCCCATCATTTTAGGCTTTGTCCAGATTTTTTGCTCTAAGAGGTTGAGAGGTACAGGGCACTCCAGACACAGTAATCTTTCCTTGTTAAAACAGGAGCTTTAGTTTGCTATTACCATATACAGAATGCAAGCAGAAACTGATATACTTAGCTGCCAGTTCAGTGGAAGTTATTTATTCACAGTCCATTACTATAACCACCATGTCATTTGCAAATAGTTGTTTACTACTTTCCAAGGCCATGTCACCCTGATGTATTGTGTTGGCTTTGACCTCTGCTGAACTGTAATTCACCTACTCTTTTAAGTGCTGCAGTGAGGTATGAGACCATCTAGCATGATCCCTTTTCTAACTGTTTGCGCATTTCTCTGTCTGGAACAACATCAAAGTACTTGGCAATAAATCCAAAGAAAATATATCCAAAGAGCAGCCAGTTAGCAACCTCTTACATGTTTTATTCAAGTAAACAAATGATTTAGCAAACTCTGTTTTTCTTATCCATTTTAAAAGCTTTGGAAAAGCCTATTTTCTTTAATGTGCTGAGCTTACATTGTGTTAGTGGTTTATTCAAGGACTTTAATTAAAGCATGACTCATTTTTGTGTACTTTTTCCAAAAAAAAAGACTGTTAATATGTACCCAACTGCAGCAAAGACCCTTATTTTATTTTCCATTTCTAAAGCCTTTCCTGCACTGTGACATAGCCTCAGAGTTAGCTTTTGGCATGTGTTGTTCCTGTAATTCCCTGTTGAATTGAATAAGGAAGAGAAATGGCAGCCTTTACACATCATTCATTCTTCCCTGAAGTGTTTCATAACATAGTCAGATTGCCCTATGGTTTACTTTAATCACTTTTTTCTTGCATGCTGCTAGACATGAATGAATTTTGGCACCCTGTATTTATTTCATGGGTCCATATATGACAACTGAGTGAAGGTGCTGGTCACTGGTGGCCATTTTGTTGCAGTCTGTGTCTGTAATTTACCTTGTACATCACTTCCAAACAACTTATTTTTCTTTCGGCTGTTCCCATTAGGGGTCGCCACAGCAGATCATCTGTTTCCATTTCTTCCTGTCCTCTGCATCTTTATCACACCAACCACCTGCATGTTTTCTCTCACCACATCCATAAACCTTAACTTAGGCCTTCCTCTTCTCATCCTATGTGGCAGATTCATCCTTAGCATATTTTTCCCAATATACCGAGCATCCCTCCTCAGCACATGTCCAGACCAATGTAATCTCACCTCTCTGGCTTTGTCTCCAAACTGTCCAACCTGATCTGACCCTTTAATGTAATTATTCCTAATCCTGTCCACCCTGATCACATCCAGTGCAAATTTTAACATCTTTAACTCTGCCACATCCAGCTCTCTGACTCTACTTTTTTGTCAACCCATATAACATAGCTTGTCTCACTACCCTCCTCTAAACCTTCCCTTTCACTCTTACTGGTACTTGTCTGTCACAAATCACTCCTGACAGTCTTCCCCACCCACTCAGTCCTGCCTGTACTCTCTTCTTCACCTCTCTTCCACACTCACCATTACTCTGAACTGTTGATCCCAAGTATTTAAACTCATCCACCTTCGCTAACTCAACTCCCTGCATCCTCACCATTCCTCTATTCTCCCTGTCATTCACATGCATGTATTCTGTCTTAGTCCTGCTGACCTTCATTCCTCTCCTCTCTAGAGCATATCTCCACCTCTCCAGGGTCTCCATAACCTGCTCCCTACTCTCACTACAGATCACAATGTCATCTGCAAAAATCATAGTCCATGGGGATTCCCTGTCTGATCTCATCTGTCAACCTGTCCATCACCATTGCAAATAAGAAAGGGCTCAGAGCTGATCCTTGATGTAATCGCAGCTCCACCCTAAACACATCCGTCACTCCCACCACAGACCTTACCGCTGTCACACTACCCTCATACATATCCTGTACCACTCTTACATACTTCTCTGCCACTCCTGACTTCCTCATACAATACCACAACTCCTCTCTGGGCACCCTGTCATATGCTTTCTCTACGTCCACAAAGACACAATGCAACTCCTTCTGACCTTCTTTGTACTTCTCCATCAACACTCTCAGAGCAGACATCGCATCTGTAGTGTCGTTTCCCAGCATGAAACCATACTGTTGATCACTAATCACCACCTCCATTCTTAACCTAGCTTCCAATACTTTTTCCCATAATTTCATGCTGTGACTGATCAGTAATCTTTTCTAATGGTTCTGTTGATAATATTTTAGCTTGAGTGGAAGTATATATAGCTGTGGTGATCTCTGTTTGACTTTTTGAGCCCCAATTGCCTAGGCAGTGAATACACCTTGTATCTGAATTTATCTACTTCTGCTTTAATGTGAAACCACCAAGTCACATCACACCTTTGCATCAGTACTTCCAGCTTCTGGGATTTGAACCCTTACCTCTAAGCAGATATGTAATTGTTCATCAGTTTTCATGCTCATTTGGGGCTGAGATTTGACACAGGTGGATAGGGGTAATGAGTTTTGAATTGGTTAAAACTTAAAAATCAGATTTTGAATGCTATGGATATTCTATGTGCACCACGTGACTTTATAATCACAATTTGACCAACTAGTATTCCCATTTCATCCCTAAGGGTCAAGCACTGGCATGGTGTGTGGTCTTTATATTGTGAATAAAAACTTAATAACAACTAATGCCACCTTATTGTTGTAGCCCTGCAGACCATGGGTGACATATTTTCACAGCAAACTGCTTTGGATGTCCCTGCTATGAAGGTTTTTGATTTACTTCCCAGGTCTCCTCTGTATAGGCTCCTTTTGTCCTCTTTCACTCCATTCTCCTTCACTGATAACCAATATTATGTCATTTTAGTTTGCCTTTTTAAAAAAAGACATACAGATTTCTAAATATGATAAGCTAAACGATATTTGACTTTCATCTGCTTACATTAGGCAGTATTAACACTACTAGATAAAGATAAAACAAATTTTAAGTATGATCTTTTAATATCAAGGTTGGTGGTTGCTTTGGTGGATTTTAAAGGTACCATAGCCTTTTAAGAAAATAGCAGGGAAAATTCTGTGTATCCTTTTTTTAAAACAAGAAACATCTTTTTATTAAATTATCATGTATGACATAGATCATCTTACATTTATGTAAATGACAATAAACCACAGCGACACCATTTCAGTTGCAAACATTATACATTCAAAACCATGCCGACACCGCTGTAGCTGCAAATGTTTTGCATCACTTTTAACATATGCAGTCATTGTTACACCTCATTGAAATCCTGCCTTCTTTTAAACATTGTTCCTCCTCTCCATGTATTGATCAAAGTGGTTAGAAAAACATTTTATATAGCCCACCTAATCATGAAGAGATTCACATCTAGATCAGGGGAGGTCATCGTGCCTCTTTACTCATCCCTCATCAGGCCCATAATTGAGTACAATGCCCCTTTTGGGATGTACCTTATCAGACACCTGCAGCAACTAGAAAGGCCCCAAAAGTACCTCACCAAGAGGATCAAAGGGCTCAAATAGATGCCATATGCTGCCCGGTTAAAGAAACTCCAGATCTACTCAGTGGCATACCGCCTGCTCAGAGGCGATCTGTGCCTGACGTATAAAGCCATGTCTAACCCGGAATTAATGGACATGCTGCACCTCAGAAAATCCAAATCCCATCGAGCTACGTGCTCGAGAGACTTGAACCTCAGCACTGAAATAAATAGGACATGCTAGAGGGACAGATTCATAACCCAGAGGCTCCCTTCACTCTGGAATAAAATCCCAGTCCAGGTTAGGCAGAGTCCCTCATTGACTCTCTTCAAGAGGAATCTTGATGAGTGGATGGGAGATCGTAGGTTTACCCCGGGTATCACTTCTGTGTCACTGTTAGACAGAGGCACAGTGTACTAACCTCGAAAAAGGGCATAGCAAAATTAATTTAAAATGGGTGGCGAAAGCCAAACACACTCTGGCTAGGCTTATAAATGCCCTAGGGCAGATAGCCTAGTATGAACCTATGATCCCACAGATCCCATTTTTTCCTATGTAATTTACTGCTATCCTTTTCTAAAGGTCCCAGTTCCAGTTGTTTTATCTCTCTTACTATCTTCACTATTTCTATTAAAGTTGGTTTAGACTTTGATTTCCATTTTCTAGTAATTGCTTTTTTGGCAGCCATCATAATTAGACTCAGCAAAACCTTACTAAGTCTAGGCAATTCCGATTCTGTATCACAGCTCAAAAAATCATTTCCCTAGTTACTCCAATTTGCTGACCCAGCATCTCCAAAAGAGCAGTCTGCAGGGAATCTTTAAACTCTGCCAACTCATTACACCCCCAGAAAATATGTTCCCAGTTACCTCTTTCTTCCCCATCACACCTCCAACATTTGCTGTCTACCTTAGGAGAATTCTTTGAAGTATTCTTGGGGTATAAAAATAACTCTGTAAATACTTCCAGACAAAGATCCTAAATCTTCTAGATTTTGTTGCACATTTGGGAGACATACATGTATCCCCCCATTGTTTCTTTGTGAATTGCTTATCTAATTTCTCTTCCCAATCCTTCCTAACCACCTCTGATTGATTCTTATAGTTATGCAATATATTATATACTCTACTAATTATAATTATTCCTTTCTTAATAGCAACTTCCTTTCTAGATTCTGCTAAAAACTCTACCAGTGCTGGCCTTTCATTTAAGAGCTCCCTATTTCTTTCTCTTTGCCTACGCTCTGATATCAATCCTGATATGGACGGCAATGTGTAGCCTGCAGTCCAAATAAGTTATTGGCATTTTCCCATTTTATTACCTTTCCCTCTCTTAGTTATTTGCTCCCAATACCTTGGTTCCTTCTCCAGTTTTCTCCAATGCATTCCTGCCACCTCTTGCCTATTGTCTGCATCCCTAATTGCAGTCATCCCTATCATCAGAATCTCCTTTCTCCATTCCAGTGTTGGCTTAGTTCTTAGAATACCTTCTGCTACTTTAGGAATATAATATTCTGTATGATCATTGTTGTTCTCCTTAAAGGTCTGTATACAAAATCCCAGTCTCTCCCTGTTATTTGAGCTTCCCCCATTTCATCATCATCTGTTTCCACTTTGAATTATAGTTTTCTGTTTGTGCTGTAATTAGGAGCCTTAACTGTGTTGCTCTGAAATAATCCTTCGACTCAGGTAATTCCAATCCCCCCTGTTCTACTTGGAGAATCAGCGTATCCCACTTGACTCTTGCCATCTTGCCCTTCCGGATAAAATCCTTCAGCACTTTATTAATTGCTATCCACAACTTCTCCTCTGGTTGATAAAAATATGCCTGACCAGTGTACAAGACTAAAGGGATTAAAAACATTTTAATTGTTTGTATCTTACTATCGATGTCCATATAACAGAGCTTCCATTTTCTTAGTTTTTGTATTATCTTTTGTTTAGTCTCTCCCCACATATCCTTAGCTGCCACATAGGTATCATTTTTAATCAATGCTCCTATCTACTTCATATTATGGATATTGCTGAACCAGTTTTTATGTGGGTACATCATTTACTGCTACTGTTTTTGTTTTAGATTCATTCATTTTCTATCCCAAAAAGGTTTGAAACTGTTGTCAATATGTTCCACAGTACTGTAATGTCCCTTTCTGGTTTTGTCAGGTATAAAATAATGTCATCTGCAAATAGAGCCAGCATTTCATGACTAGCATACCAATTATATCCTTGATTTTCTGAGTCCCTTATTTTCTTTGCCAATGGTTATAAATGTAATGTAAATAACAAAGATGAGACAGAACAACCCTGCCTCTTTCCTCTGCTCAAGAAGAGTTCATCAGAGAGGCCCCAGTCCACATTCATTTTTGCCTCTGATCCTTCATACATCATCCTAATCAACCTTAAAGGAATGGAAAGGCTTCCATTGCTCAGCTATTAAAATCCCTGCTTACTCTGTCAAATGCTTTTTCTGCTTCAAGACCAACCAGCAATAGTGTATTTCTCTTACATTCTGTATCCTTCTTCTGTTTATGTTGCCAAATGTTTGCCTCCCCTCCACAAAACCACATTGATCCATATCTATCAATTTTGGCATCACTTTTTGCCATTCTTTTGGCCATTATAGAAATAAATACTTTATAATCATAGTTTAGTATTGAAATGGGCCTGTACAAAGCTGGATCTAATAGATCTTTACCATCTTTTAAGTGTTACAACTACCAGTGCTTTCTTCCGGAATGTTTGTACGTCTCCTCCTCTTATAGTACTGTTAAACAAAACCTTCCAGAACTTTAACATTTTTTCCCTCATAGCTTCCAACTTCCATTGAAATCTACCATTATTATCTATTTTCCCTTTTCTATTACTTTTGGAGTTCCTCTTGCAATTAATATAAGTACTCCTCTCTTGCTTTGTCCCAGGTATTCTGCTTTGTTTGTTTGTGTCTTTCGGCTTTTCCCGGTTAGGGGTCGCCACAGCGGAACTCCGGTCCGCTAATGATTGGTAGTGGATTTTTACGTACCGGTTTACCAGTCCTGAAGCACAACCTTCAACGAAGGCACGTATGCCTCCACACAGAAAACGCTCTAGCTGAGAATCGAATGGGACAACGTCTTGCTATGAGGCGCCAACACTACCGCAGCACCACCACCGCAGTTGCCAGATATTCTGCTGAGTAACCATCCAGGAAAACCTTACTTTATCAAATATATATGTTCAGTTCTTTCCATGTGTGGCTCCTATAACATAGCTGTTTGTACTCCACATTTTTAATATAGTTCACTACTCTTTCTTTTTTATATTTCTCTGTGAGACCATTAATATTTGAAGACATTATAAGAAGAAGCATATTCTTGAGGAATTATTACTCCCACCTTTTATGTATAACAGCCTTTTTTAATGTCTTAATCCAAGCTTTTGTGTTACATGCATGCACTGTTAGGTCAATCTTTTATGCAGTTGTTTCTTGTCACCTCCATTTGAGCCTAAGTCACATCTTGCAGACCTTTTTGCTTTATTGAAAATCCTCAAATAAAAATACATGTGCACACACACACACATACACATACACACACACACACACACACACACACACACACACACACACACACACACACACACACACACTCACTCACTCCTGGGAAAGGCTGGCACAGTTTTACTAGCTATGTCCCCTTCTGCCCAGACTATAAGGTAGTTCCGACTTCCACCAGCCACTCTTTATCATCTACTTTAACGCCCTTAACAAAGGGTGTCCAATCCTACTGTGTAATGTTCCTATTAATCCAAATGGTAGTCTGAGCAAGAGCAAGGCTATTTAGGAGTGGTCTGTACAGTGTCATCAAATAGATGTGCAAGTACTCTAGGAGCTTAAATATGTCTCACAAATGTCAGACATAATTGAAAGGTTTACATATATTTAATAATAAATAATAAAAGAACAAGACAATACTCAGTAAGTAATCAGTTACATCAGAGTTCAGTATCACAGGAAATATTTAAAAAAACATTGCAGGACTGTCTCAAATAAATAAAGAAAACATCTAAGCTATACTTTACTATATTCCTATCTGAATCTAAAAGAGTTACTATGCCCTAAAAACTTAAAGCAAGCAGGCAGAAGTGATGAGTGAATGTTCTTGTTAGGTCAAAGACAAAATACAAAATGCCCTCTGTCTCTCTCAGAGAGGTCATAAATCAATATTAAATATTACTGCTGGGTTAGCTTGGATGGCATCACTTTTTGTCACCTGACTTTACTTCCCAAGCTAAACCCCCAGTGTTAGAAACTACCAACATTTAACATCCGCCTGTGAAAATACATAGTCTTCAGATGTTTGCAACTGCTAGAGGACATAAAACTATCAAACACTTACAAAACAACACAGAGAGTCCCCTAGTGTAGACATCCTGTTTCCTCTTGACTGAAAGTAAAAAATAAATTTTATAGCACAACCGTGAAACAATTTAATTTCAGCTATTTTGTTGAAGTTTTGAAAGTTAACCCCCTATGTTCTAGTTTCCACTGTTAAAACGTATACATTTACACAATTACAATAGTTTATATACATTTCTGTTCCAAGCCAGCAAGGCATGCTGTGGTTACATTTTACCTCAGTACATAACATGCAGTTCTAACACATTTGTAGCACAAGCAGCTTATACAAAGCATCTTGACATTCACAAATGTCACATAACCACTTCCAAAATTCCAGATAGCTGGACTGGCAGTATCTCATTCTGTCACACTTTTGCATAAATCATATTAATATTCTCAAATGATATATACTTATTTACAAATTTCCAGATAGCTGGGCTGGCAGTATTTCCCTTTGCCACAGTAGGAATAAAAGTTCAAAACTGACAGCCACACACACAAATGAGCTAAACAGAAAGAGAGATTAACCATGCTAAGACACATGGTAGAGCCTGTGATTTTATTAAGTGCTGTCTGGTTTGCCTAATCTTTGTAGCCTTCCCAGCTGGGAAAACACTTGAATGCTTTCAGAAAACATTTTCTCCAAGCTATTTTTCTATCAGATTGTCTGCTAGTGACATAAGAACCAAATGCAGGACAATTTACTAGAAAAATAAGACGTTATAACATTCAATATTCTTTTCCATTTACTTCTTTCTGTTAAAACTTGTTACTATGTTAAGCTAATAGCCTTAATCCAGTCATCCCCCTGTGCCAGAATAAGGAAAAGCACAATAATTTGTCTCCTTTAACCAGATCCTTTTTTTTTACATTGCAGTACCAACATTTATTAAAACTGAACAAGGAGAAAGAGAGAGGAAAGGAGAGAAACAAAAACAATAATCAGACATACATGTTTACATTACTATCCCCATTACACTTACAGATAACTGAAAAAAAAACTTTATAACATGCAGAGAAAATCATGCACCACTTAAGTAATACTGTTAAAAAATATTTTGCTTACAGTTAACTCTCTCCCTCCTTTTCCCCTCTCCTGAGTATTTTTCTGAACATTAATGACATGAAGTAGGGCATATACTTTAGAGATCCTGCACATTTAACAAAATCCAAATAAGTCCAGTATTTCCAGATTTTCTTGTTCTGTCCTGTTTCACAAATATAATTACTTATTTGTAATCCCACATTTGCCAGTTTCCAAGTTACTGATTTTAGTTTCCAAACATGACTGACATGAAGTAGGGTATATGCTTTAGAGTCCACTACAAGTTTAATAAAGTCCAATATTTTCAGACTTTCTTGTTCTATTCCTATTCATCTCTATCTCCCAAATCATGTCTGTCCTTCTTCTCCACTGCACTCTTGATTCTTCTAGTCAATTCCTGTACTTTTTCCCACTCTCCAGCATTTTCCATTGAAATGTTGGGAAAGGTTTCACTAACACAGCCTCTCTGTGGTCTTTATTACCAGAAAAACAAGAAGCAGAATCTCTTTCTGTTTCACAGCTCACTTTTTGTTGGACAAACTTTTGTATTTCTTCCTTAGCATGTTCTTCATCAAAAATGTTTTTGTTCCTCCAGGCAAAAATATTTTAAAGATAACTGGGTACAGCAGTTTGAATCTCATGCTTGCGTCTCAACATTCCCTATATAATTGAATACATTTATTTCTCTTCTGCCTGGTGTACAATGTGTAGTCATTCTCCACAAGTACTCTGCTGTTTCCCACCTTTAGTAGTTTGTCCTTCTGCCACAGTTTTCTCAAAATCAACTCCTTTGCTGTTAATATTGCATTTTTAGTATTAAAGGTGTAGGCTATTTTCTCGGGTCTATATTATGTGATTGAAGAATCTCTTCTTCAAACACATAATAATCGACACATAGACAGCGACCTCTGTAAACCACCAGTGGTCATGTCCTCTAATTTTTTCCTCGGGGGAAAAAATTCAGTTGGCCGTTATCAGGAATTGCCCTTTTCTTCAATGTAGAGCACAGCCCCCCACATTGAGGGGGTGAAGCCCCCCACTTAATTAGTGTTTTAAAGTTTGTTTTTTTTTTTTTTTATTTTACGGCCTCGTTAATTTTTCCCAAGGAAAAAATTCAAGGATGTGGCCGTTCGCAGTTTACAGCGTTTGCTTTATACGTGTCGATTATTATCTTTTCGAAGATGGGATTCTTCAATCACATAATACATACCCTATTTTCTCATAGTCAGGTTTGGAGGATACCCACGATGTGCCCTTGCAATTAACAATTCCTGTTGTGGAATGCCAGTTCAGTTTCCTATTTGTGCTTTCATGAAATTAACACAGTGTGTTCCTTCCAGCTTTTCAGGTACAGCAGAAAATCTCAGGTTTTCTCTATATGCTCTGTCCTCTAATTCTATTATTTTTTTTTAAACATCTCTTCTTGTGCAGTCTCCTATTCAGCCAGCCTTTTCTTCATTTTGGCTCTGAGTTTTGCAGTTTTATCATCACATCTGAGTATCTGTTTAAAGCTTCTTCCATTTTTCCAGCCTTTTGTCAGTGTTTCATTTATTTTATATAGGTCTGTGTGCAGTTGCTTTATACTTTCCTCAAGGTTATTGGAAGTCATGTCTGGAGCTTAAACTTCTTTTTCCCTGAACAGCTATAGTACTTTTCCCAGTCAGTATTTTTCATCACTTTTTATAGCTAATTTTCCTTCAGGTCCTCTGTATTTCTTTTTTCCTGGCATCCCGGAAGTGTACTTACTAGTTAGTTACTAAACTTTACTCAGAAACCCAGGTCCACTGACTTTCTCTGCTAAGTTTCTGTTTTCACACTGGGAGAGCCAGAATTGTAGGAAGAGAGATTCATAGAAGAATTTAGGAAGAGAGGTTCATAGGTTAGTACTAGGCTAACTGCCCTTATGGGCCATTTTTAAGCCTAGCCAGTTACCCCATGTCAGAATCAAACCCTGCACCTTGTGTTTCTAAGGTAAGCACCTTAACCATTACGCCAACCCTATAACTTATACCTTATAACTTAAGCTGTTGCTCAGTGTGCGTCCATCTTGGAAGTCTCAGAAATGTTCTTGTATCCTGGTCAAATTCCCTTACCATCTGTATACATTTCACTTTGGGTCCACCTGAAATTTACCACTGGTTTAGTAAGCTAAAAAGATAAACAGGTGCATTTCCTGAAACATTAAGTCATCTGACTTCAGATCATCTGCTAGGATTAAATTAAATCTAGCAGACTGCATTCTATTATGTAACTTTCTGGGGATAATATGTACATTTTATACCTTTGACTGTATTAGGTAAACTTGGCATACTATATCAAGGAACATTTTTGAGACATACTCTGAGTACTGACGAAGGTATGTCTCTTTTTTTTTTTCTCTTTTGACGTACAATTCTGAACACTCTGACTGCAGTGGGGCTTATTTAACATTAAGGATATTGCATGATGGAAGTGTACAGCTAATAGCGATTCCTAATGTTTATCTGACAGATAAAGACTAGCTGGACTCCAGATGTTCATCGTGCATACAGCTGCAGTAATCACAGATGGGTTCTCTGCCGTCAGGCGGGTCCTCGGTCGGCCGAATTCCAAAGTCTAGGTCCGGCGTCGGTTGTTGTCGCTTTCTCTCCTGACGTCAGTGAGGCCGGAGTATATAAGACACAGCCAACGCCATGTTCTTCAGTCTTTTTTGCCGCGCGGTGCCCAAAGTTTGTTTACAAATGGCAAAATGAATTTGACTAAGTACTAGTAAATGATAATAATAATAATAATAATAATAATAATAATAATAATAATAATAAAAAAGAAATTGTAAAGTAGGTTTAATCATGTCATCAGTCTGATGACGTAATGATAAGAACTCACTTACTGCATTGCTCTGATTTTTAATTTATTTGGGTACATATACTTTTATTATTTGCATAAACATTTCAAAAATATAGCTAAGTTACAGTTAATTTGTTTGTGTTCTTATATAAGATTTTTCCTGTGAGGTCAAGTTCATTGTTTCAGCTCATGACTTCTGAATGCCTATGACTTTTTACTTTTTTTAATTTTTACTTTTCACTCAAGCCAGTAAACACTGGTTTGTCTTTAAGTAGACATTTTCATATATCCCATGGGCCTCCACTACAAGAGGTTTAAGGTATTACACAGTGAAGACTCTATAGCTTGTCTGGGTCTTTTGTGCAGTTTTTCTTTAAGGGTTTTTCTGTGTGTGTGACTTTTTTACCCTTTTGTTTGGATGTTATCCAGGATATTTTGCAGGAACACTAATGTTTATGGACATCAGAATTATTTTAAATCTCTGTTCTTTCAAAGTATTAGTAAATAGTCCATCTATTATACACTGTTCAGAAAAAGGACAAAAATGTCATGTCTATAACTAGTGAGTTTTGGTTTTATTGACCTTTTCGCATCAGTAAAAATTAAAGAAATGAAAGTCATGGATATTCAGAAGATATACAGCTGAAACTCTGGTAAATCTTTAAGGATCATTTGCATATATCCCATGTATTTCTACTAGACATGGTATAAGGTATAATACTGCAAACACTGTAGCTGACCTTTGTACTCTAAATGTAAATGGAAAAACACCACTGTACCTCTCGTGATTGACAAAATTTTATAAAATTCATCACTCAGCAAGTAAATCAATCAGTTTGTCTGTCCCATTTTTCAGAATGATCTACCCATAGAATGTGTCAGTCTCACTAAAGACCTTAAATGAATTTTCAGTATTTTAAATTTCTTTGTGCTTGTGACATATTCATAGCCCAACTAGTATAAGATAATGTCATTTTTTTTCTCCACATTGCATTTCAGTAATCACATCTAGTCATCCTGTAGGATTGCCTGCCATCAAGGTTTTCTGCTTAAGGTACATTTTAACCTGCAGGCAATCTGCTGTCCACACCTGCAAAGTGTGGATTGTGGTGTTATTCCCATCTTTTACATGGGTGATTTTATGTGTGCATTGCCCTGCCTGCTTCTACTTGTAGCATTTGACATTCCTTTACCTGGAGGATTGACTCAGTAGCCATTCTATTCTCCCTAGGTGCACTAGAAGCCACCAGTGAGGCATGTGGATAGTTTTCCTCCCTCCATCCAGGATGGGGTGAGCTGGGTTGTCCACTCATTCTCACCCTCACCAGCCAGATATTCTAAGGCAGCTAATCAATTTCAGGTCATCTGGGTTGTAGTTATGGCTTTAACTATCTGCACTATGAATCCAGCTAAAATATATTAACGGGTTATCCTTAACCTTGGGAACCTTTCCAGAAAATAGGGAAGTAGTAGAAATTATAGTACTATCAAAACAGAAACAGAAATCAAAAGTACTGTCCTAGAGGATGCTATCACCACTCCCACAGTTAGCCAAAGTTGTTGAGAAGAGTGACTTCACAGCTTAAACATAAGTTAAAGTGTATAGCTAAATGAGCAATCAGTCACATGAACAGTACCACAAGAGCAGTGCTATCATTCACAAATTCCATAATTTAAGCTGTAGGTAGTGGTGAGATGGATGTAACAAAAGCCATCAGCTCAGTCGTGCATGAGAAACTGCTTACAGATCTGGCTTTACAAGGCCTAAATGAACCATTTCTTCAATGGTTTTTATGTACTTTACAGAAAAAAATCCTTCAAGATTACTATTGGTTTGTTCACAAGCATAACCTGTTGGCCAAGATGTGCCACAGAGCTCTGTCCACACTTCCCTGATCTTCACACTTTTCATTAGCCTATTCACTTCATACCTAAGGCATGTCAGCAGCATGGTGGATGTGGATGACATGGTCATCTGCGTACTCACCAATAAAATAATGAGCACTACGTAGTTGACAAGCAGCCATGGACAGCTTTTTATGAAGCCACAGCACATAAGATTGTTGGTGAATCTCAGTAAAACAAAATAATGCTGTTTGGTTCCCAGAAATGACTTGATATACAGAATAGCAACTAGAATATCTCTGCTCCCCAAAGGAACCATTTGGAATATATGCTTTTCGACAAGTGTCTAGCAAACTAGCAAGATCCATTTTTAACTTACGCATATGTAATTTGTAATTTTGCCATTAGCCTGCTGTCCATGTTCACCAACTACTGTAGAGCAACAGAGCTGCTTGTAAATGAAGCCAAAGAGACAACGGCAGAGGTGCTTTCCTTCCCGCACTGAAATGTGCTGTTACAGTCAATATCACTGCCTTATCAAACAATCCTCAAAGACTACAGGCAGCAAAAAAACAAACTCTAGATTTATTACAGGAACATCTTAAACAAAACATTACCTGCCTCCCTAGCGACTTCAGGTTGGCTACCCATAATGCAGATGGAAAAACTCATAATTTGTGCAATGATCTAGTATACATTGGACAATCAAAATTAGTGCAGTATTCTGAATGTCAGATCTTTGCTTCGAACCTTATTGGACAATATGTTTATGACAACATGCCTGAATCTCTCACATAATGGCCTAATGTATGCCTTTAGGGCCTCCTCACTATGTGGCGCTTAAACTTGTAACTTCCTTTCTAACAACTTAAAAGAAGTACCACTCTTCTAACTTTTCAAAGAAGCTAAACTTAGGATTCATTAGAGTTGTAGATAGAAGTATCTTGTAACGGAGCCCATTTCTATTAACGAGATAACCACAACAATTAAACATCTAAAACCACACAAGGCCCCAGGACCGGATGGTCTTACCTCAGAATTTTATAAATCCTTCAGTCCACTAGTTGCCAAATTATTATACCACGTGCTGAACTATGTAATAAATAACAACATACATGATATTCACTTTAACGCCTCTAAAACTATTTTTATATTAAAAGACCAAGCGGACTCTAAAAATCCAGATAGCTATAGACCCATCTCTCTTCTAAATATACACAAAGATCCTGACCTCAATACTCGCAAACAGAGTTAAAAATCTGATAGAGAAAATAATTTCTCCAGAACAATCTGGGTTTACACCACGTAGACAGACCATTGACAACACGCTAATATTAGAAGCATTAAGTTTTCCACCTCTACTGTAAATCTGATCTGGGACACTCCTCCCAGTCTAGTGTCATTAACTCATTCTACCTAATACAGAAAGAGCATTTGATAAGGCCTTCTATTTCTCCTTTTTCCCTTTAAAAAAAAAAATTTTTGCCTGAATTTCCTTATGTTCTGACTGTGCTTCTCAAACATTTTGGAAATATAGAGTATATTTTAGAGCATTTATTATAACTGCAATTGCCTTATTGCTACAACTCAAGTGCTCTAGGTTGCACTGCGTCTGAAGTGTTTGTGTGTTTTAGCTGCTTTTCTGTATATATAGACTTCTCTGTATATGTAGACTAGCTACTTATTCTGCTGTATTACTGCCACTTAAATCGTTTTTCAGTTGTGCACTTACCTTGCTTCATTTAAAAAGTTTTAAATTGCTAATTTTGTAGAGTTTTAATTGCATTTACTGTTTAGGACTACACACTCAAGTGTGTTAGACTTTTCTGTGTTTATTTACTGTATTATTGCATTGTTTAGCCTGTTTCAAAAATATATATATATATATATACTACCTTGTTTGCTCATTTCCCACCTTTTCTAGCCAGTCCATATCCCAGGCCTTGCTTGTCTCAGGACTTATTTTCTGTGCTCAGAGCTATCCATACCTTGCTGTGGTAGTGGGAAGCCCTACTGCTTACCAGTGGGACTGGTGAGCATTGTACTGCCTATCTAATGCTAGAGGAGTGGTTTCCAGCTCTGAAATTGTAATTTTATTAGCCTTTTTGGGCTGATTTCTATCCCTTTCAACTTTCTGGCTTAAAAACGCATGTGTTTTCACATTTTTCACATCGTGCAGCACTACGAGGCGACAGTTAAACTATTCCAGGTGCCAGAAAGTGTGCTCTTCAAATTTTCCCTTAAAACTAGCTGGTTTCTCAGTAGTAGCACTAAAATCTGAACCCCTGTGACTAGCACTTTCTCTAAAACCTGCTGTAAAGCACTAGGAAGCCTGAAACTGATACAAGCACTCAGCTGTCCTTGTCAATAAGGAGAAATTAATCATAGGCACTAAACAACCTACAATTGCAAAGTACCTTGCAAAGGTAAGGGAAAACAGCTCTTAAACCTTACAAAAAAGCACCTAAACAGGCATGTCCAAGGGTCAGCTTCTGGTAGTTTCTCCTGTCCACCTGGTGAATCTGGGCATACTGGGACAATGTGGCAACTGCCTCATGTACACAGACAATCCTCTCCTCCTACCACCCAACATTACAATCTGCGAGAGATGCACTTACATAGCCAAACTGGAAGCAAAGCTCTCACTGGTCAAGACTGTACTAGACAGTCAAGAGGAGAAGGCTAACACCTGCATTACACCTCTAGCAACTCATAGCCCTTCAAAACCCACACCATCAACTCCCACACATAGCAACACTAAACCCACATATGCGGAGGCCCTTAACATTAACCTGCCCAAGCAACAAGGACCTCCGAAGCCGAAACGCAAACAAACACCAGTCACAACCAAAGTGACACATAGCTCTGCCACCCAACAACAGCCCCTAAGGCAAGACAATGTACCCAACACTTTAGTCATATGTGACTCTATAGTCAAGTACACTGATGTCCCACTCACCAGGCTAAACAAGGAGAAAATTACAGTCAGCTGCCACATAACACATGCACTCAAGTCACTCCACAACAAGTACAAATACGACTCTGTCATTGTCCATGCTGGAGTAAATGACTTGAGCCGTACCTCCCTGGACTACATGAAAAGAGACATGGAAGAGCTCTTGGATCATGTGACCCAGGCAGGTATGACCCTAGTCCTGAGTAGCATCTTGCCTTTGCCCAGAATGATACCACAGTATAAGGACAAAATGATTGACTTCAACAATTGGCTAAGCTTCTGGTATCATTCAAAGGGGATCCAGTATTTGTCTGCCTGGGAAGACATGATCGACAAATCACAATGCTTTGCCAGAGATGATCTGCACCTGTCACCCCTGGGATTCAGGTTACTGGCTAAAGCTCTTGCCACCCCTATAGTGCCTTTTTTAGGCAAGGTTCAAAGGATTAAACCACAACTGTAACAGATACAAGCATGCAAAATCTGAATGTAATGCTACTCAATGCTAGAAGTCTAAACCTCAAAATGCACTCTATCGAGGCACTCCTAAAAATGGAGAACATCGATATCTGTGCAGTGACTGAGACCTGGTTCAAGGCTGCAGAGAGCACCCATGCAATACCAGGCTACAATTCTTACCACACTTTTCGGCCACAAAATCAGGACTGAAACACTAAAGGTGGAGGAGTGTCCATATTCACCAAGGATATTCACACCTCCAGGCTAGTTGCCCAACACAATGCATCTGAAATTCTCCAGGTGCAACTAACACTAGGTAAGACTGCAATCCAAATTGTAGCTTGCTACAGATCCCCCACCATACCCCAAGATTCTCACTACACCTTCCTAAACATACTGGAAAATATTAAGATACAACCAAACACCCTAATACTAGGTGATTTCAACTACCCTGCCATTAATTGGGAAAACTACTCGGGTACCAACTCATTTTCCCAACGGTTCTTGGAATTCATAAATTCCAATGCCCTGGATCAATTAATCCATTGTCCCACCAGGGGCTCCAATATCCTAGACCTCGTCATTACCAACATGGGAGATAGATGCTCCACACCAGTGGTCACCCCCCTCATTGGTCAGGTCTGACCATAAGCAAATCACCCTTGACATCCACATCCCACCACCAGCCCCTAGTAAGGAAACCTCCGTAAAAAACTTCTCCAAAGCCATCTTCATGCTACTGAAGTCAGAAGTGACAAACTTCATAACACCCATGCAGACGGGATCTGGAAGTTCGACTGCAGAATCCTACACTAAGGCACTGTACGAGCACATCCACTCGTGCATGAATCGTGCCATCCCAAGTAGAACCAAGATGCTCTTCTCCAAAAAAAGGAAGCCAATCTGGTGGCCCCTGCTATAAACAAACTATACAACAGAAGGAAGAAACTGTTGCAGAAAAGAGGAAAATCCCAGCATGCAAAAAACTCCCTCACCAGCCTCAGTAAGAAGCTGAGATCCCCCATAAAATCCTCAAAAGCTAGTTACGAAAATAAAATTGCCAAAGATTCCAAAGACAACCACAAGGCATTCTATAGTTATGTCAAGAATCTAAATGGCAATGCTCAGATCTGCTCTGAGCTACAACAGAATGGCATTAAATATACTTATCCCAAGGATATTGCCAATATCCTGGCAGATCGATTTAGTGCCAACTTCACTCCGCTCTCACCCCCTAAAGGGCCCATCTCAATACCAAAAGATTGCCAAATTCCGATAATCGCAGCCACATAGGTAGAAACAGCACTCTCCAAAGCTAAGAATACAGCATCCATGGGACCAGATGACTTCCCAGGATGTGTACTACATGAACTACAAAATGAACTGGCACCCCACCTAAGTCTCATGTTTAATCATAGCCTCACCTCAGGCTTCATGCCCACTGAGTGACGCACAGCTGCAGTTATCCCGATCCACAAGGGAGGATCCATCTTGGATCCCAGGAACTACCGTCCCATCAGTCTGACAAGCCTGATCTGCAAGGGCATGGAATGCATTATCATGGAACTTATAAACAAAGACATTGGCAACCTCCAGACACTGGACCCCACCCAGTTTGGGTTTGTGAAGGGCCGATCTTGTCTCCTGAATCTGATTGACTTCTTTGAATCGGTCTCCAGAGCTGTGGACAAGGGTAAGGAGGTCCACACAGCCTATCTGGACCTCGCCAAGGCCTTCAACACCATCCCCCATTCTGGAATCATAGATAAACTTACTAAGCTGGGCATAAATCCCTACATCACTCGATGGGTTGCCAACTAGCTTACTGACACAACCCAGACTGTAAAAGTAGCCAACTCCAAATCCAGCTCCAGACAAGTGACAAGTGGAGTACCTCAGGGTTCAGTCCTGGGACCACTCTTGTTTGGCATCTACTTCTCTGAAGTACAGGCCAACATTAAGGGACTCTGGCTAACAAAGTTTGCAGATGACTGCAAACTGGGAGCCATTACTGAATCCCCAAATGATGTGGATATTCTACAAAAGGGCCTTACAGAAACAGATGCCTGGTGCCAGAGCCATGGGCTCAAGCTTAATGCCAAGAAATGTATGGTCATCCCCTTTGTAAAAAAACATGTACCCATGAACTACCACATAGGTGGCAGGACACTAAACATTGAAAGTGTGATGAGAGACTTAGGGACACAAGTGGACAGTGGTCTCACTTTCGATAACCACATCACCACAACAGTCAGGAAATCCTTCTACGTGGCACACCTCATCACTAAGGGCTTTTCATCCAGAAAAAAGGAGGTCATTGTCCCACTGTACTCATCCCTCATTAGACCCATTATAGAGTATAATGCCCCATTTGGTATGTACCTCACAAGACATCTGCAACAGCTGGAAAGGCCACAAAAATACCTCACTAAAAGAATCACAGGCCTAAAGCAGATGCCATATGCTGACCGTCTAAAAAAACTCCAGCTATACTCTGTGGCATATCGTCTACTCAGAGGCGATCTCTGCGTAACATACAAGGCCATGTCAAACCCTGACCTGTTGGACATGCTCCACTTAAAGAAATCCCAGTTCCTCAGAGCCACAAGCTCCAGGGATCTAAACCTTATCATCACAATGAACAAAACATGCTGGAGGGATAGGTTCCTGACCCAGAGACTCCCCATACTCTGGAATAGACTGCCCATACATGTCAAGCAAAGCACCTCACTGGCCCTCTTCAAAAGGAACCTTGATGATTGGATGGGAGATAGGAAATTCACCCCGGGGATCATGTCAGTCACCCTGCTAGACAGTGGCCCAGAGAAGTAAATATTGTGGGAAAATATTTCCAGGGAATTGTTATGGCTAGGCTTGCATAGGCCTTAGGGCCGATAGCCTAGTACCAACCTATGAACCTATGAACCTTTGCAAATCAGAGAAATACCAACATCTTCACAATGGTAGTAGATGCCCACAAGGCTTTTGATAGGGTCAGTCTTGAATTCTTGCTGCAAACGTTCCCTCACTTTGACATACCTAAAAATTTTATACAGATCATTCAAATTATCTATAGTAATCCATATACATCCCTATATATAAACAAAGCATGGTCAAACAGAATTTCAATAAAAAATGGAACAAGACAAGGCTGCCCGCTATCACCCTTTCTTTTCAACCTTTACCTAGAACCCCTATTTCTGTATATTAAACAAAATACATATCATAATCCCCACTCAATACATAACTTCAAAGTTTATCTCTCAGCATTTGCAGACAATTTAAACATATACTTTACTACACCAAGTTCAGACATGACCAAAATAATAAACACAATTGAACAATTCTCATACATATCTAACTACAAATTAAACCTTAATAAAACTAATATATTCCCCTTAAGGCCACCTAGACTCATCTCCCTAATACCTCTCTTAGACAAAATAAAAATAAAAGAAGAAACCAAATAACTGGGGATTACTTTCTTTCAGAATAACAAGGAATTCTACCAATGTAACGTAACTCTTAAATGGCTAAACATAACACAAGATTGTACAAGATGGAATAACCTTAAGCTACCGTTTTTGTCTAAAGTATCAATAATTAAAATGAACATACTACCTAGATTAATATATCTATTTATGATATCTCAGATAACTATGCATAATAAATTCTTCAAACAAATTCATACCTTTCTAGCAAAATGAAACCAGAATCTCCTATCAAAAACTAACACTTCCCAAGAACAAAGGGGGTCTGAACTTGACAGATTTCAAAACCTACTACTCTGTTATCAACACTAATAAAATACTGAGAATAGCAGAGTATGACCTTCGGCAAAGATTGGTTCACCGTCCTGGGTAACAATATACGATAGGTACATAAAAACACTAGACATCAATCCCAAAGCGTTTCCCTTCTTAAATAAAAAAGATTTACAAGCCTTTAACATAATAGAGCCACTAAAACATTCTATAAATATAACACAAAAACTTTTTCACTCCTTAAACCTTGGACAAGCTATGCTAATACTACAACCCCTCCATAAAAATCCTAACTTAAAAATAAATAACAAGATGCTAAACCTAGACTCCTTATCGCGGTTAAAACATAAGAGAATCCAAGATATCTACCCATTCCTCAATAGCACAGTTCATGAATTAAGAAGTAATCTAAACTTACCTAAAGTATATATAGTAATTATAAGACAAATCAAAGAGGTGTGTTCCAGTTACCTCCAAAACCATACCATACTCGAAAGAGACATCGAAAACTGTACCCTACTTTGGGATAAAACCGACGCCTACAATCAAAAGGTCTATGGCTTATCTTCTGCTGCTGTTGTAAGTAAAAAGATTATTTATCCCAAAAGAAAAAAAAAAGTGGGTGGTTGGTTACTGGTTTGCACATAATATAATATATACACAGTCAAGTACATGCTGGTGGCAAAGGTTAAAAATTTCTGCAGTGTGTTGTGTTTATCTTAATGTCAAGGAAAGCAATAATGAACTCATACAAAATGATAGGGGAAATCAAATTCCAGGAAGACCTTCTCTTCTCTAATTACTGGAGAAAATTAAAACCTGATATGGATGACTGACCAGGAAATAGAAAAGACAATCAACTTAACATTGAAAACTGTTCCACTTAAAAAACTCTCTTACATGCAACTCATGAATAATAATAATGCTTATTTCACCCCAGCAATTCTTCACAAATTCAATGCAACCAAGTCCCCATACTGTCCACACTGTAAAGACCAGATTGCAGACCTAATACATATATTCTGGAGTTGTAAATGTGTTTTCAAGCTTTGGAATTCCCTTAAGTTACAACTGCAAAAAATGGGGTATCAAGCATTAACACTAACATGGGAATTTACTCTTTTACACATCCTCCCGGCCAACATCTCAGGAAAACAAGCTAATCCACTTATAACGATTTTCTTATTAATGAAGCTATATATAGCTCGTAAATGGTTAGATCCTGTAAGTATCTCTTGGGAGGAATTCAAGAAATTTGTTATTAAACATCTACTAGCACATAAAATAGTATTGGACAAAAGAAACAAAAATATGAAAGCACGAGCAATCTGGGAACAGTCTTATAACATCTTATTAGCATAAAGCACCAGGTACACCATATCTTATGAACTGGAAGTATTCCCACGAATACACAGCTAAACTATGGATGAAGTATAATTTTTGTATGTGCTGTTTTTAGACTAATGACATTAATTGGGAAAGCTTCTTTGTATATATTGTAATTAGGTATGTTGTATGACCTACATGTTTCTACTTTATCCACAATGTATAACATGCAAATATGGTTTTGTTTATGTCTTTCGGCTTTTCCCGGTTAGGGGTCGCCACAGCGGAACTCCGATCCGCTAATGATTGGCTGTAGAGTTTTACGTGCTGGCTTGCCGGGCCTAACACACAACCTTCAACAAAGGAACGCCCATTCACGCATGTCGCCACACAGAAGACGCTCTAACTGAGAATCCAACGGACAACGTCTAACTGTGAGGCAACAATGCTACTGCAGCACCACCACTGCATTTAACATGCAAATATGGTCATTTTGTAAATATGGAATGGTTATGGTTTTTGCAAATGTAAAACAAAAATAAAAATTATTGAAAAAAAAAAAAAAAGACGTATATTGTAACTGTCCAGGAGATGTTACACATCCATTCTATCTTGTTTGTTTTCTTTAGTTTAGTAGATGGATCTGAGGTTAGACTATATATATATATATATATATATATATATATATATATATATATATATATAGATAGATATATATATATATATATATATATATATATATATATATATATATATATATATATATATATATATATATATATATATAGCCTAATGTTATTGTTTTATATTTTTGTTGTTGTTATAATCTTGTTAAATTTTTGGTATAATCTTTTTTTTTTTTTTTGTAGCTAGCTCATAACTGAAAAGGGACCCTATTGGTCTAGTTTACATACCTCTCTACTGTCCCTAAGTTTAGACAGTTTTCCTGATTTAGCCTCATATTTTTTCCTGGGCCTCATAAGATGATTCTCTGGTTAATCGCTGAGGATTACAGTCAGTCAATAATACCAGACAGTTTTATACTTATTGTTCAGAACATGTATGTTAATGCAAAGCATGTTGTTCTATTAAAGCTTTAAGTGAATTAAAGTAAATTCTGGGCCTTTATCCTGGTCATTTTTGGCTTTGTCCAGAATTCTTGAACAAAGAAATTGAGAGGTATGAGATTTCACCTGTCCATAAGTGTAAGCATGATAGAATAAATAAGTAGAGTGAGTGATTACATATGTGAGCAGGGACGTAATTGAATAAGTTACTCCAAAATGTGAGTAAGCTGAAAAAACTTTCCAGATTTAAGACTTTGCCAATTTTTATTACAACTAACAATACATTATCTGATTCTCTGGCCACAAACCAGGATTTCATATGATTTTTTGACACTGTCATCTGCATCCCAGTGTATGTAAAAATATTAAATGATCTTTTAGTGAGAGCTCTCCAAGTGTGTCTCATGAATTGTTATTAAGTTTGCTTCAGTGTACTGACTTGTGCAGTGGACCTTTTCATTTTAGGTACTACATGAGGACACAATGATTCCTGGCTCCAACCTGAAACTGACCTACTTAAGCTCCAGAGCTACAGGCTACAAACCCATTCTCAAAATCAGCATGACACAGACAAGCATTCCTTTTAACTTGATGAAGGTCCATCTTATGGTGGCAGTGGAAGGGCGACTCTTCCAAAAATGGTTCCCAGCATCTCCAAATCTGTCATACACATTCATTTGGGATAAAACCGACGCCTACAATCAAAAGGTCTATGGCTTATCTGAAGCTGTTGGTAAGTAAATGATTTATGTAAATCCCAAGAAAATCAAAGTAGTGGTTACTGGTTTGCACTGAACATAATATATACACAGTCAAGTACATGCTGTCTAGGTGGCACAAAGGTTATTTCTCTAAAAGCAGTGTATATTTTATCTCAGCTAACTAATAGTTTTGTCCATCAGTAAGCACCACTCAGTATTTAATATTCTCTGGCATTTCTTTATCTGTTATAAAATAGCATTTTACAAAATAATGTATGTTGATTTAATATAAGTATAATTCTGAGTGATATGGTTAGCTAGAAACAGTGCCATTCTTTCTCATATTTTGCTTGGAAAAAGTCATAATAAATGCATTTTAGCTCTTAAAAGGGAATATTCATAAAATGTTGTTCTTTATAAGTTTTAAACCTCAAAACAGATATTTAAGGAAAAAAAACAGTTGAGTTTTAGTTGTATCTGGCAGCAATTTAAATTACTTTTTTAATCTTATTTCCACGGATTCCAAAAGCTTGGATAATCTCTGACAACTTCTGTGCTTAAGTTTTCAAATGCAAAACAGTTGTATGAATGTCTTTAGGGATACAATTTGGTACAGGTTGCAATATTCAAGACCTACTATTTGCAAGATTACACTTTTGTCAAAACATTTTATTCAAGAAACACCAAGATATTTTGCAGAGTTATTAAGAGACATCATGGACAGCTACCCTTCTGTTTTTTTTTTTCTGCAATGGTTTTGTTGGAATTAAGTCATCAGCGATTATTATATCACCTGAAACTTAAAAAGAACTGTTTCCTTGGTTTTGCACTGCCATTATGCCCTGTTTGTGTGCAGTTTTCATGAAAAAAAGGATAAAATAACAGAGAAATAATTACATGATGCCTGGTTGAGAGCCCGGGCATATTTATTTTCAAAATATGGACATGCCTGTGTGCTCTGCAAATAATGTAATACACGTATATGTTATATCGTTGTCTCTCTGTTCTCTCTCTCTCTCTCTCTATATATATATATATATATATATATATATATATACACATTAATACACACACACACACACACACACACACACACACACACACACACACACACACACACACACACACATATTGTATGTGATAGTATATGATTACTGGAGGTAAGAACACGTAACGGATCAGAAGTAGTAAAGATCATGTTGTGACTTCTTTGTCATGCTTTTTTACTTACAGAGATATAACAGATTCTGGCCAACATCAAAGACTAAAACAATACTAATTTCATGCACTTTAATTATACCTTGATTTAGGAAAGAGGTCCATTCCCATCATGGTATTAGAAACCCAAAAAACTTGGAGAAATTAAAAAAGATATAATTTCTTAATGAAGTTCTTGAACATTCATCATGCAAAGTCCTGTCATCAACATCTAACATGCCAGTTGAGAAACAGACATTATACTTTAGAAAGGGGATAGTTGAATGTTGTACTGTATGTATCATTGACCAGTATTTTCCAAGTGATGCTCTGACTCTTATTTTATGAATACTCTTTACTTCATAAGCTTTCATCTTTTTTTTTTTTTTTAATTTGACAGCTGCCTTTTTAGGTCACTTGTCCCAACACTGCATGCTCCATCTTTGGAATAGTTTGACGAGTGATTGTATGGTCTCTGTGAAGAAAAGTATTGAAGGCATTGGCAGTTTGGAGGGGGTTATTATGATCGGACCCTAGTGGGGTTGGTGTACGAGAGTGACCTGGGAGTAAGAGTCTATTGATACCTGACCAGAACGTCTGTGGGTTGTTTTGGTGAATTTGCTGTAATTTACAATAGTAGTTCTTTTTGTCAGTGTGTATTGCCTTTTTTGTAGTATTTCTAAGCTGCCTAAAATTTTATTGGTCAGAGAAAGTTTTGGTAGCTCTCCATTTAGCCCTTGATTTGTTTCTAAGCAACATTTTTTGTCTGGTTTCCTTAGAAAGCCAGGGGGCTGGTTTGGTCTTCATTCTGATAGAAAGTTCAGGAGCATGCCTATCAAGGATAGCTAAGAATTTATAGTTGAAATGTTTAACAGCCTCTTTGAGTGGGAGGGATTTTAAAAGATTCCAGTCACAGGCACTTAGTTCATTTTGAAATAGTACTGGGTTAAAGTGTTTGTTGTTCTGTGAAATCCTATAAGTGGGGGGTTAGAAATGTCATTCTTTTACCTTATAATGTAAGTCAAAGTGTGATCACTTACATCATCAGGCAGAGTTCCTGCCTTATACGTTTGTTTATGTTTATTAATAAGAGTCCAATCTAAGGTGCTCTCTTTTTTATTTGGTTTGTTGATTCTGGTTGTAGAAGTAATTGTTTGACTAAAGCCATGAAGATTAATATGGGATGTAGGATTTTCAGCATTGACAGTTTTCCAGTCAGTATTAAAGTCACATAGTATTATTGTTTCTTGTGGGTAAGTAGAGGACATCCACCTTAGGATATCCTTGATTGTATTGTTATTGTTACCAGGAGGAAGATAGATACAGATGATATTTAAGGATTTGCTGGGGTTGATTTGAAATGTGGAGATAAGGATTTCTGCATTATTTTCCTGAGGTGGGTTATAAGGTAAAGAGGAGATCTGAAGTCCATCTTTATATAAGTTTGCTACTCACCCACCCTTACATTTTCTACGGTCCTGTCTTAATATATTATATCCTAGGGTGATGATTTCATTGTCTTTAGTTTCAGGTTTTAACTAAGTTTCTGTGAGGCAGAAGATGTCAAAGGAGTGGATATCTAGAAGGGCATGGAGATAGGCTACTTTGTTATTAATACTGCAGATATTAGTTCTATTAGGAAAGAATTGGGGGGTTTGGGGTGGATAACAAGGAGTGTGGGATAGGGGCTGTAATTTTTGACTATGCGGACATTGATTGGGCCTGGATTAGGGTGGATATCACCATCTTTCAAGGAGGGATTTCTTAGTCTTAGAGTAGGGTTGTATATATAGCTTATTTGATATTTTACTTTCTTTACTGTCAGTTTGTTGTATTTAATATGGTATTTGGCTATCAGGTAGCTGGGATTGGAAGTGATACTTATTTGAGTATGGGTGTGGGTCAAGGTTAGTATGGCTGTTTGTTTTGGAGAGTAATTAAACTGGTAATAAGTCAGTTTTTCAAAGGAGGTGAGGATATATGCTGAGGCGAGGACAGATATACATATTGTTAGAAATGTTAGTTTGGTTGTGATAGCTTTGGTTACCTTAGGCATACTGATGAGCTTAATGATGCAGGTAGTGGGGGTGAGGTTGGATAAAAAATATAGTAAGGTATATTGAGTAGGTTAAGCTTTCCCAATTGGGAATTAATCCTTGTTGGTATAAGGTATTGGATAAGCGAGAAATACTATAAGAAGGCTTTGAGTAAGTGTTTAGGTAAAGGAGGGGTGTGGCTGTGTATGTATAGTGGTTGGTATGTGGGACTGGTGTGATGGGAGTGAGGGAGTGGTCTAGGTTGTATAAGTTTAGGACCACTGGGGGTGGGTGAGAATTGGGGGTAGGGTAGGGGAGCAGAGTGAGCCCTCAGGGCGAACAGAGCAGGTAGAGCCATGGAGTGGTTGTCTACTGAGAAGTAATCAGTAATACAGAGAGACTGTGCACTACTAAGGCCTTGAGTAGGTAGGTAACACTGTCTGAGTATAATTTTGTCTAGGTAATATGCAAGGGATGTCCTTCTACGTCTAGTTTCCAGAGGAAAAGGAGATTAAGGCAGAAGGCATCATTTGCATTCAGTGCTATGGTGAGAGGTTTAATTGTAGTAGGTCAACTTTCTACAAGTATGTCTTTCAGCCTAATGTCTGAAAGGTTATACCTTCGTATTTGTTTTCTGGGGGAGATTTCTTAGTTTTTATGCTTGAATTGGGGTTCCTGGACTTGGTATTATACAGCGGAGCTGGGTGAGCTTTAGAAAGTCAGATACAATGTTCTCATATCCTGTGTTCTGCTGCCATCTAGTAGTAAAACTGGGGAACAAGAGCAGCTCACTTAGTTAGGAGGTAAGGAGGACAATATAGTAAGGGGAGGAATGGCCTCAGGGTAGGTCCGCAGGTGTGCTGGCCCTTACAATTAGGTTTAAAAAAGCACTCACTCTTGAAGAGTTCAATAACAGAACTGTAGGCTATCGCCTTGACTGCGAGGCTGGTGAGAGACACTTCTAAGCGGTCTGAAGTTTAGTATTCAGTTGAGAGTTCTTTCTCTTCTGTAGGGTACTCTTTAAGGTAGCCAGATAGGTGATGGGAAGAGACAGCCCGTGTCTCAGCACAGGACTTCTAGGCTGAAAGAGAGACAGAGAGAAAAACTATATAATGTCAGCTTGTTTAAGGTCTTAGCAGGACTAGGAGAAATGCTGGAGGGGCGGAGTGCGAGTAAGGAGCTGAGCGTTCTATGAAAAGCAGTACAATTGTAACTCAAATTATACAATTTAAAGGCTCCACAGTCATAGTCTTTGTTCCACACGAACAAGGAAAATCCCACTGTAAACTACTATTAGAGATAATTTATATAAAAAAAGAAAACAAACGTGTAGAAGAGAACTAAACAATAAAACAGCATTAACAATTTAATCACAGCAGTTTATATGCTAATCTAGAACAACTTTGCCTGTATACTACATAACTAGGTTAATCCCTATTTAATTCCCTTAGAGTGGTCTAACTGTTACTTTATGAGGATCGAGCACATGTGTTTAAAGTGCAACCATACTGTAACAATGTTACTGTATTAGCGGCAACTTTGTATAGACATGCTGAGCGAGCAGTGTTAGTCTATATGTCGACTGCCTGCAATTAAGCTATTTAGGGCTAGAAATGCAGTCCAATAATAAATAACAGCATACTATACCTAGCTGGATTCTAATTAATCTAAACAATTGATTACCCTAGCTTACTAAGGCTAACAAACTATGTCTCTGAGCCAGTCCCTAACACACTAACACAAAATCACATGTTCATTAGTAAAAATATGACTTAATTTGGCAAAAAAATAAATAAATAGAAAGCACTCCTATTGTAACACGATAAAAAATATTGTGTCTTTCAAACTTAACTGTGACCTTTCAGTATAAGACATCACAGCAACAAAATCATATATTTACTCATTCATAGAGATAAAATAAATTAAGGCATTTAATGTGTAGCTACAGACAACTGATTCATGCATTTATGAAGCTTCCGATTAGGAAAGATTGCTGTAGTCAGATACTTTTAACAGGGTGAACAGACATCGAGGGCTCCAGATAAGTAGAGTCAAGGGATCGTAGTAAAAAATGGTCCAGGAAACTAATAAAGCAGGAATTAAGAGGTCAAAAGATCCTAGCACAATTAACATAATCAGGGTACTCAACAATATAAGCAAAATCAGGTGACCCCGGTAGAGTCAGTAGAGTCAGTGGCCACCTCAGTGCAATTAATGGTGTAAGATGACATGCAGAAATACTAAAGTAGTCAGCCACCCCCATCCCTCCTACTCATGTAGGCTCAGTCTGATGACATACCACCTTGAAAAAAAGCAGTACTCCCATTAGATGAAATTCATTCTGACAGTTTCTGCATTCATTTATGGATATAGTAAATTTCTGTGATTTTTTTCAAGTCTGGGTGAACCAGCATCTACTAAGTTTGTAGCTGATTTAGGTACAAGTGAACCATATCAGCAAAACAACAGGAGTCAGCACAGGATCCAAAAGTTTTCATGGCCAGTGATCCTGCATTAAATATTCCTAGGATTTTTAGAGAAGAAAACCCTGGCTCTTCTCAAAGGACTTTAGATGTTTTTTTCAACACTAATTCAGAACGTAATTATGATCGTCCTGAAAGGACTGTAGCTACTGAGAATGTAGTGGATATTCCAACATGGGAGCGCTTCCTTGCAGAAACTAGGAGCAAACGCTCGAACAATCCATTTGCGGATATTGGTAAGCGCTCCTTGGACTTCACTACTGAAGTTAAAGCTATTGTTTCTAAACTTACGAATTTAATGCATAAAGAAACAGCAACATATTATAATGTGAACAGTTTATCTAGATATCTTGAATTAGATATCATTCCCAGAGGTCTTAGAGCTATTAAATTCCCATCTGAATCATTTAATGCTTCATGTCAAATAGACAAATCTTTTCAAACTAGATGGAAGTGTGCTGCACATCAATGCTCGAGGGAATGGATAAAAATTCAAATAGAAAGAGACAATGTTAAACTTGTCAATTTAAAGAAAGATATTGATGCAGTGTGCAATAACTTGGTTACTGTGTTAGATCGCAATAGACTGGATGCCTGTTTTAGAGATATTCAAGATAAAGTTCATATTTTAGGAAAGAAGATAATTGATCAAAAGATGCATAAACTGCAAAGGGACTTGAGAGACTTTGAAAAAGGCAATGTGTATCTTTTTCGTAATAATCAACGTACCCGCCCTTTGGCTCAACCATCCAATCAGAATCCGGATAACAGAGAGAGACTTGCCAGTACCTCTAGCGTTAATACACCCAATCAAACTTCAGATAGATGTCTCAATGATGTAGAGACCGATGAATTTCCAGGTCTGCCATCTCCAGCGAATCGCCAGTTTTTTCCAGATCATTTTCGGAACCCAGGTTACGCACAATCACGCAAAAGAGGGTTTGGCGAACAGGAATACTACAGAAATGGGCCTCAGCGCCCTTGGAGAGACAATAAAAGAACCAGATGGTACTGAACTTTATTTGTTAACAAATAATGTGGTTAACCTATCTGGTTTTGATATTTCTGAACATTTTTTATCAGTTCTAAACTGTGGTCTTAAATTTGTACCCACGGTGCTTCCGAAATTGTATGAATGTAAAATTGAGCTGTATAGTTTTATTAGGAAGCTTCACATGTGGTACTATTTTAATGTTTTAGTGCCCAAGAATGACATTGTGCATGGTTCGAGTTCTGATTATTCTATTTCAGACTCAGATGAGTCTTTTGTTTCATGTGATAGTGAAGTTTATGAACAGAGGTATATTGATACCTCGGGTGTTAAGGTGAATAGCACCTTTATGCCTCCATTTAGTCATGAAGGCATTAAGAAACTACACGCGATGTTAGAATTTGAATTAGAATAGTATTTAAATCATTTTGATAAGAATGAAGTTGAATACAATTTATCTAAATTAGAATGGTTGGAACTGAAGAATTTTTCACAACAGACAGAACTAGTTATAAAGCCATCTGACAAGGGCAACAAAATAATAATTATGCATAATAGTCAATATTTTAAAATGTGTTGGGATTTATTGAGTGACTCAACAGTTTATAGTATAGTTCATCAGGATGCCATTGAACAAGCTAAAGTTAAATATATTAATTTAATTCACAAAGGTCTTCGCCTAGGATTTTGGTTAGACAAAGATGTGAAAGGGAAATTTAGTTTAAGGGATACTGGACCAGCATATTTTTATTGCCTCCCTAAAATACACAAAGACCCAGAACATCCACCAGGCAGACCGATTGTGTCTGCCAGGAAATATTTTTTGCACAACTTAGGTGTAGTGTTGCATAAAGTGTTGCTAAAGGAAGCAGTTTGTCTTCCTTCTTATATTAGAGACTCTTTTGACTTTTTGGACAAAATAAAGTCAATTACGTGGAATAAAAATATGTTTTGGGTCACGTTAGATGTTAAGAGTCTTTATACAAACATTCAACATAAATACGGCCTAGAGGCGTTGTATAAGACTATGGGAGATAAGCCATTAACTCATTATGTGCTTGATTTGATACAATTTTGTTTAGAAAACTATTATTTTTGTTTTGACAATTTGATTTTTCAATAGAAGCAGGGAACAGCAATGGGTGCTCCCTTTGCACCTATGTATGCAAATATTTTCATGGGTCTGGTAGAAAGAGAATGTATCTATAATAATGAATTTGTACAAAAATATGTTAAATTGTATTATAGATTTACTGATGACTTAATATTTTTATGTGAAGGAGGTAAGAATTATGTACAAAACTTTGTCCTTGAGATTCAACAAAATAGATTTAATATTTGTTTTGATGGGTTACAGTGTGGAAACACAGTTAACTTTTTAGATGTAAATGTACAGGGTATTGATGGTCAACCCATCTTAACTAGCTTACATAGAAAGTTTGGAGAGCCAAATGATTTTTTGAAAGCTGATAGTTGCCACCCCTTTCATGTTATTAATGCTTTACCATATGGGGAATTCTTAAGAATTTCACGTTTATGTAATACTGATGAGATATTCTTTAAAGAGGTTCATGAAACTAAAAAGATGTTTTTGAGAAGAAATTATGATAAAAGTTAGTCGAAAGTGATATTGATAGAATTATTAAACTTAGATTTGATAGATTTAATAAACAAAAAAGTAGAGATATTTTTATATCTAATAAAACTATTAATTGTGTAGATAATTTATTTATAGTATCTAAGTATAATATTTGTAGTAATATGATTAAGTCAAATATATTACATTTTTGGGAATTTTTAGATAACTTTGATGAATTAAAGAATTTAAAGACAAAAAAATTAATTTTTTCTTACACAAAAGGCAAAAGCATTAAAGATTTTGTTGTATGGACTAGGTTTTCTAAATTGATTGTGCAAATACCCATCCAGTTAACTATCTTGGGTACTTTTCCATGTGGAAAATGTCAAGCTTGTTCATATATATATAGAACTTTTTTTAAAATTAATAACAAGAATTTTGATTTAGAGGGCTCACACAACTGTAGAACTAATAGGGTAATCTACGCCCTCAAATGTGGTTGTAATAAATTTTACATCGGTCAAACGAAAAGAATGTTTAAGGTTAGACTTCTAGAACATTTGAGGGACATAAGAAATAAAAAAATGGAGAGCCCTTTAGCCTTACATTTTTGTGAATTTCACAATGGCAGTAGTGAGAGTTTAAAAGGTACTATCTTACAACAGGTAGCTAAAATGGAACCTGATGAATTAGTTGTGGGTAAATTACTTTTAAAGAAAGAAACTACTTTTATTTTAAAATATGACACTTTAGTACTTAGAGGCTTGAATACAGAATGTAATTGGAAGAATGTTATTTAGCTTGTAGGTGCATATCAATTTTATTGATTAATTGTTTAATTATGTAATTGAATGATTTTTGTGACTATATAAAGTGTGTTTTAGTATTGTTAGTTTACTCCTTGAAGGCTTACTGTGGCCGAGGCGCTAGAGAGAGAGACAAGAAAATAAAGCTGCTTTTGGATCCTGTGCTGACTCCTGTTGTTTTGCTGTGCTGCTTGCTGTGTTCAACATTGTTGCTGCTACAAGTGAACCATATGTCTGTTGTGGACCCACATGAGTAGGGGCTATATAACTATTGCCAGTGATAGATGAACCAAAACAAACCATGCAAGAGCCAGACATCTTGGCAGGCAGCCCAGAAAAATAAATATTTGAGAAGTGTTACCACTGAATGTGTATCAAAAGTGAGCGTAAGTCTGCTGCAAGAGAAAAGCAGCAGTTAGAAGTACTCTTCTCACCCTGGGATATTAAGTGAAAACCAACTGCCTTATTGCACAGTCTTAATTGCTGTGACTTAAGTCCACAAACAGTAACTTCCTCAGATTTATTCTGTAGCCTCCTTTTTATGTGACCTGCATCAGCAATCACCATTTCGGTAGATTAATGAAACAGCACCCTTGAATTAAAGAAGGCTTCAAGAAAACAGCTGGACCTGTTGTATTTGGAGGACTTCACTTTGTACATGATGGACGACAGCTTTTTTGAAAAAAAGTTGGTGGATGCAAAGATATTTAATGACCATGCAAACTTTTTCTCTTAAAAAGGGTAAGCCAGCAATGACCTCTTACTACCACCCCATCCAACTATCCCTTGTAGCAACACAGGCCTGGATTCAAATCCTTGTGCTCCTGGTGCACTCAGGGCTGTTTCAGTCTGCACCATATAGCTGACTGCTTACACATGCCACTTTACAAATAATTAGGATGACTATTACTAAAGCAAGATCTACAATCTCACCTCACCTGGAGGACCTTAACCCATAAGCACTCTATGTAGTGAAACCTGTCCACTACTTGGCAAGGAGATGGAAAGAAAAGAGCTTCAGCACTCACTTGGACTATCCTTGCTCCTCACAGTCGCAAGAATTAGTACAAAAGTTTCATAAGTGATATTTTCCTTTAGCAGCCCAACATTTTAATGTGGTCTGATTGCAGGCTTAACTGGAAACTGGATGATAACATTACTTCAATATGCAATTATTTGAGTCATGAAAATTAATAATTCAGAGAGAGAAAAAAAACTCACCCTACAAAAGCATAATAGTTGACACATTTCTAGTCTGCTTTTCATCTGAGGAGGCAATGCCTATTTCAATTCTTTTAGTTTTGTCTGTGCAAGGTTACAGGAGTTGTATATTCAAAGGATTGTGTTTCTTACAAAATTATTTGGACATTTGTCTTATGGGCTGCATTTGTGTTTCTGCTAGATTCTGCATGTTCAGTTTATTTAGATGAAAGGTAAAAATATTGCAAAATAGGGGTAGAATGAATGTTTGTTTATGAACCTGTTTTAGCTTTGTACACAGTGATGTTTAGTCTGGTTAATGATATTTTCAAATGTACAGTATTTAATGATCTGTGTACTTCAGTAGCTTTTAATACAGTATTGTGCAGCAAGTTACGTGGATTTTGACTGAGCCATGTATGTTTTTTCTTTGTCCCAATCATTGGTGTCATAACTGGCATTGTCAAGCTGTTCTGTAATCTAGGTGCCTGTAAAGGTTACTTGTGGTCAGTGCATCAGTCCAGTTTACACATATAAATAAACTAAACAAACTGCATGTAAAATATTTTTCAGTGAAAGCCAGTATCCTTAAAGGCACTTAATCACTAATTTGTTAAAACATACAAATAATGCCCATTAACTTAATGACATTTATTTTATAAGACTTCCAAAGTTTATATTTAGATTGCTTCTGCTCCAGCATTAAGGAAGACTGGACAATCAAAGCTTCAAATGCAGATATTTTTAAAGTGTTTAATTGACTACACTTGATGACAAACAGTATCATGAATAACTGACCTACATATCTGATGTAGTCCATCCAGAGCTGGATCCAGCATTAGGAGACCTAGGCAGTCGCCTAGAGCCCCATCGGCTGGGATGACCCGCTGACCAGGAGGATGCCATAGCAATTACTTTTTAATTTAACAATTAAAAAATATTATATCTTTAAGGGCATTCGTCTTTAAGAATGCTGTCCTTATGCAACATAAACATCTCATTCTGCATTCGCACACACCTACTGTTCTTTGCTTCCTCTATTCTACATCGCAATTTAAACATAGGACCAGTCATGCTTCTTCCACAGAATGTTTTTGGAAGCACAAGTAAGGTAAGGTTCTGTGTGTGTGTGCTTGTGAAATGCCCTAGTTAGGGATGGCAGGTTACTTAATTTAACCAGGGTCAAATCCTCTACCTTAGTTACAGGAGAGAAGAGCATGAATTCTGTATACCATCTACCAGAGTTCGAGTTTTGGTGCATTTTCAAGGAATTGTGAGTTTCTGTACATTTTCAAGGGATTGAGAGTTTCAGTGCATTTTCAAGGAACTGTGAGTTTTGGTACATTTTCAAGGACTTATGAGCTTCAATACATTTTCAAGGAATTATGAGCTTTAGTGCATTTTCAAATAATTGTGAGCTTCAAGGGAAGAGAAGTTTATTGCTGCTCATGCTAAGTCTGTTTCAATGTACAAGTCTGATTCAGTATACAATTGTTGTTTTATTTAGCAAAAGATTACACTGTTTGTGCTGGATAGTTTGAAGGCAGTGTTAGTAGCATAGCAGGCAGCATACTTGCTTTTGGTGCGGAAGGCTGAGAGTTCTACTTCCACACCATGCAGATGGATTGCTAATACTGTGTTGTACTTTAAAGGGGGTTAGTTCTTTAGTCCTGAGTGTGTCCTCCTTTGGATGAGATGCCTTGTAAATATGAACCTGTTGTCTGTTTGCCATCCATTCCATATTGCAGTGTTACCAGCTTACCAATTTTTTTTAATGTAACATAGGCAATGTATTCTTCAAGGACAGCAGGCACTGAATTTGTAGATGAAACACTGAAATATAAAGTTGGTTGCTAGCAGCAACCTCTTAATTAGTTACAGATTTCTTTAATGTGGAATTAGTCAGAAGACGCTTACTTCTGTAGAGATTGTGCATATTGACTGATATTGGCTGAGTCCATATTGCCTGGTATTGGCTGATTGAAGTGACAGAAGTTTGAGTGGACTTTAATGGTTGAAATGTTCTGAAATTAGCAGTTTTGTCATCATTGGTTCATACATTTTGTTTTATTGCTTACTGTAAAAATGTTAACAATCTACAAACTTAAAACACACTCTAACAAGAGGTGGTGTATTATAAAAGAAATGTAATTTAATACAATCAGGAAGGTGAATCAAAGAACATATGCATGTATACATGGCCCTAATAATGTGTGCAAGGGGTACATAGTTTGAAAACTGCCCAAAGATACACTTAATCTGCTACTGACTAGATGCATTTTCTTTGAAGGTGGGTTTTTATGCAGTTTTAATGAAAGTGAGTTTCAAGGGCAGAGAAGCTTACTGTTAATGCTAAGTCTATTTTCACTGTAACACAGTATTGTTTTGTTTACCAAATGTCTATTAGTGTTTGTGCTATAAAATTTGAAGTAAAAGTTTTAAATTATATCCAAATATTTGTAATCATTGTAGAATTAGTGAAGAAAATAGTACGCACACTGACAGATTTGAGCTGTGTTTACAGTAACTAGGGATAAATAGCTAAGTAATGGAACACTGGAATGTTTAGTGGGGTCTGCTGCAGAGGAGGGGAGCTCCCGCATCGATTACCTGGCCTAGGGTCCCATTTGACCATGATCCAGCTCTGAGTCCATTACCTTGTTAAGGAAACTATCAAACTTCAACAGGGCAGTAGTCATTTGCCTGAATCATCTTTTTTAATCCAAGAGGTGGTATAATTTATTTATTATTTATTTGACATTTGTTGACCGAGAATGAGCTTGCACCCTTTTTCAGCAGAGGCCCAAGTAGAAAAGCTCCACAAATTATTACGTACACCATAAAAATGTTTACAAACAGTACAGTATACATGCGGTAATATAAACATGCATTGTAATGCTTGGATTCCCACTTGTAGAGTGAGAGTTTAAAAGGTGTTATTTACAGAAAAGGTAATAAAACATTATGTTAAAGTCACTCATACATCTGCAGTACATAAGAAATTGACAATTTAGTGGGGAAGAAATGACGATTAACTCAAGATAAGAGTACAGAAAGTACTGTATATCAATCTTAGTTCTTACAGGCACAGGCATCAGCATGTACATCAGTAATCAGAAGCAAAGGGGAAGTTGATAGAGCAGGTGACAGAAAAAAGGTTAAGTGTCAAGAGAAAAAAGGGGGTGGCTATGGGTAAAAGAGGGAAATTTAGAGATGTTTTTTAAATTTAGAAATAAGAGAGTAGTAGTAGTAAAATCAAGTAAAATCTGAGAAAGGGGAGTAAGCTAAGTGGGAAAAGAAGGGAAGGAGGTAAATATGAGTACTGGAGAAATTTAGTGAAAAAGTTATTAGGCGTTAGAGTTCTGTGACTAGAATTAAGTATGAATTGAGAAGAGGCTGTATGCAATGGGGATCAGGTGATTAATCATGGTGGTTATGTACAAGAGCAAGTCCAAGTATTAGCTAAATGGACTTTTAGGGTGATTTTACATGGGTGGGGCTGCATGACAGATCTGATTGTTAAAGGTAGCTTATTCCAGTGGATAGAGTGAAGACAGTTGTAGAGAGTTTCACCAATTGATTTTTTTAGGTTTGTAGATGACAAGGAGGTTTTGACTGCTGCTCTTAAGTTTTCTGGTTGGGAGGTAGTAATTTAAGATGCTGGAAATTTTAGGGCAGAAGGAGGGTGTGTAGAGGATGGAGTGGGTAATATTAAGTTGATAGCAAAGAAGTTGATTGAGGAACTCAAGCCAGTTCAGTGTTTTCAAGGCCAGGCAATGATGGGATTTAGATTGAGTGCTGGCAGTGATTCTAGCTATTTTGTGGTATGTATTTTCTCTTATTCAGTGGTGCTGACTGTAGGTTAGTAAGAATTTGGAAGCCATAGAAGAGACAGTGTAGGAGATAAGCAAGAGAGAGAGTAACCGTCTTGCCTCTGGTGTGAGATATCTTTTGTTACACATAGTAAGCCAAGCTTTTGGTTAGTATTTTTTTACAGTAATTTATATGAAGGTTGAACTTTAGTTTATCATCAATTATGGCCCATAGTACTTTGGTATGGGATTCAACATTGATAGTGGTGTTGTCTAATGAGGTAATAGTGAAGGTTGAGGTGTTTTGAGAGAGTGCTTTAGGCAGAAATAGAAGTATTTTAATTTTCTTAGCATTGAGTATTAGCTGGCTATTGGTTTGCTAGGTCTCAATATTTGTGAATGTTTCCTGGGTTTTGGAAAGCAGGTCTGAGAAATAATCAGAGGAGATGATGACTGTAGAATCGTCCGAATGTTGGAGGAAGTGAAGCACATGTTGTCGTGGTCTCTTGCAGGATGACACTTTGTTACCATGAATCAGTGATTCCTTGACTCATTCTAATTATACCCTCAAAACAACAATTACAATATATCACCATGGCCCCAAAGGATACTTCCTGTACTCCTGATTCAGTTGTTAAGCTTTAAATGTAGCTTTTTTATTCATCAAATGAGGCAGTACTACTTTTGAAAAGACAGAAAATTTATATATTTTTTTGTCTTTACCTTTATTTCTCTCTAGAGCTGTGGAGCAAGGATCTATATTGCTGTATAGAAATGGAATTTATTTTTACTCAGAAGTAAATTTTGTTTGGCAACACAGCTCTCCCGTTTGTCTCTCTTGATCACAGTTTGCTCCCATGAAGTTAAAAACCCATTAGATACAAATCCTGATTACACAGCTTGCAGATGATGATTCTGCTTTACATCACTGTACTATTTCAAGCCATTTCATTCACTTTGGCCGTAGTTGCAAAACCAGTTGCAGAACATTTATCAGCCATTCTTTACAAAGAATTTTCTATTTTTATTACCTGGAATGCTGTATTTTTGAATTGCTCCTCTTAGCAAGCATGATTTTCTTCACCTAGGGACATGAAATCTTTGGAAGTCTTGCTTGGGATGCTTGTACTACCTTCAGGTTGTATGCATAATTCAGTTCTGAACTGTTAAGTTGCATCTTTTTTTGACAGTATATATACATACATATCTCTCTCTATCTATATCTATATGTGCTTATATATAAATATATTATATGATTACTACACAGTACAGAAGATTGCTGACTACAGCAAGTCGAGTTACAGCAGTTTGCACATGCTGAGAAAGCTGGAGAAAGTAGTCGGCGAACAGTTCCCTATATCCATCCATTCACAAATCACAAATCGAGTTTTCAGAACTAAATCATTTTTTCTTTTCTGCAGAAATGTGATATGAAACATTATCTTGAAATGCAAGACAAACTGTAAGGCTTTCTCCTTTTATTTAAGGCTTAAACTGCATGGCACCGTGCATTACATATTAAGTGCAAGAACCTGTCAAATTACAGAAGAGGGTTGCATCTTATTTAGCAGAGAGCACCCTATTTTAATGTGCAATATTTCTGTTTGCATAGATGGTAATATCTAACTCGCAGCCTCCCACCTCCACCCCCAGCTGTTTGGTGCAAGCATTTCTGTTCATTATAGTGTTTCACAAGCAGTGAATCTCTCTAGCTGCTCTCAAATACACTATGGTTATTTTGTTAGAGGAACTTGTATCCCTCAAACATAACTTGTATCCCTCAAACATATGTAAATACCAAAGCAAATGATCAAAAAGTGTCTTTTTTTATAAGATAACTTATTTTTTATACCAATCTTCCATTTTAGAGTAAAATGAGAAGCTTAGAGAATGGTGTCTTCTTCTTCATAAGCTGTTTTAATAGTAATTTCATTGTCATTACATAGTACTTGCCATGCTGTATGTCTGTTTTTGGATTTACATTTTTGAATGGGAATGGGTAAGTGAGGTTGGCATACTTAAGGGCTGTAATTACAGTAGTTACAGGAGTATTTTTTTTTTGTGGGGGTGGGACTGTTAAAAGTTACATTTTCTACTCGGATGACTGGTTCTATAACTGTAATAACAGGAAGCAGTGGTCTGAGTTTGTCATGATCATTCTTGGCATAGCTAAGTTCACTCAAGCAATCTGATTAAAAAAAACGTTTGGCTATGGTCACCTCTGTAAACTGTGAGATTATAAAGTAGTCTTATGCATAAGCATTTTTGTTTTCAGTATTCACGTCAGTTTTAGCTGTGGAGGAATAGTAGAAAAGAAACATAAAGTAGCTTTCCTTCCCATTTTACCGATTATACCTATAATATGTGTATGTCACAACTGCCTTAGGAAAGAGAGAGAGATTTGTGGTGTACAGGAGGAAATGCTGTTCACCAGTTACCCAGACTTTTCAAGCTTAGGTATGTCCTTCATACTGAGGCAAGTAGATTTCTCTCTAGAACCCAGGAATTCTGATGGACAGCTGTTACCGACAGATGACCTACTCAGTTTAGTGAAAGCAGAACTGACTGTAATTGCTTCGCTAATGCATGGTTTATTAGGCCTTGTTAAATGTCAGTCCGGGAAGCCATATCAAGTTTGATGTGCATTAGGCACTGCATCTCAGTAATTTTCTAAACTTTAAAGCACTCACACTTAATTAGAAATATTTAACACAAATGTCAACATTGTGTTGAAAGAAAGGATGGTCTCTCATGCAAACATACTTGAAGCTAACATTCCATTAAGAAGATGAGAAAACATGTTTATGTAGTGGTTTTCAAATACTTTTTATCCCATAATACCTCACAAGCAGTGTGCCTGGTAATGAGTAAATTGTTTTCACACCAGCATTTACATGCAGTCTCCATTACCTCCAAGGAGCAGTATTATAGTATAACTAGTATCCCAGAGTAGTCAAAAGTTCTAACTCTTCTTCAAGAGTCCTGGACATGGAATAGAGCAGTGTGAAAACAAGGACAGGCATGAAGCACCCCCAATTCAAGTCAAGTAGTCTAGAAGTGTGCACAGAAGATTAACACTGCAAAATGAGATACGTCATCTTATCCGTTTGATTCCCTCAGCCTGCATTTGTCTGCTGTGTTACTCTGAGCAAGTTACTGAACCAGACAACGCTATCAGGCTGAGTTTACAAAAGGTCAGTGTGGATGCTCTGTTCTGGTTAATGAGGAAAGTGACACTTCTGTTGTGTACCTGAAATGCAGGAGTTAGGTGAAATGTTTTTTCAAGTTAACCCTGTTACATCTCAAGACTAGAGCTTGTATCCTTTTAGTAGAGTGGCAGGCACAAATTAAAGCATGCTGTCCTGTGACCCATGTGATCAAAGCTGGCCTTCGTTTTCTATTTTCACATTTCTGAGTCTTCCATTTGTCTGTATGACAGTCACTAATATGCAGATGCCATAACTGAACTGGAAGTTGAAATTCATAATTCCCAACAGTACTTATGAAAGATCTAAACTGCAGTGGTGGTGCTGCAGTAGCATTGTCGCCTCACAGTAAGACGATGTCCTGTTTGATTCTCAGCTAAACTGTCTTCTGTGTGGAGATGTGTGAATGGGCGTACCTTCTTTGAAGGTTGTGCGTCAGGGCTGGCAACTCGGCACATAAAAAAATCTACTAACAGTCATTACCGGACCGGAGTTCTGCTGTGGCGACCCCTAACCGGGAAAAGTCGAAAGATCCAACAACTTATGAAAGATCTAGTTATCCATAGGTTCATAGGTTCATACTAGGCATCTGCCCTAGGGCATTTATAAGCCTAGCCAGAGTGTGTTTGGCTTTCACCACCCATTTTAAATTAATTTTGCTATGCCCTTTTTCGAGGTTAGTATACTGTGCCTCTGTCTAACAGTGACACAGAAGTGATACCCAGGGTAAACCTACAATCTCCCATCCACTCATCAAGATTCCTCTTGAAGAGAGTCAATGAGGGACTCTGCCTAACCTGGACTGGGATTTTATTCCAGAGTGAAGGGAGCCTCTGGGTTATGAATCTGTCCCTCCAGCATGTCCTATTTATTTCAGTGCTGAGGTTCAAGTCTCGAGCGTAGCTCGATGGGATTTGGATTTTCTGAGGTGCAGCATGTCCATTAATTCCGAGTTGGACATGGCTTTATACGTCAGGCACAGATCGCCTCTGAGCAGGTGGTATGCCACTGAGTAGAGCTGGAGTTTCTTTAACCGGGCAGCATATGGCATCTGTTTGAGCCCTTTGATCCTCCTGGTGAGGTACTTTTGGGGTCTTTCCAGTTGCTGCAGGTGTCTGGTAAGGTACATCCCAAAAGGGGCATTGTACTCAATTATGGGCCTGATGAGGGATGAGTAAAGAGGCACGATGACCTCCCCTGATCTAGATGTGAATCCCTTCATGATTAGGTGGGCTATATAAAATTGTATTTCTAACCACTTTGGCCACGTGGTTGTCAAATGAGAGATTGCTGTCAACTTGGGTCCCTAGGTCCCTAATTACTTCTTCTGTACTTAATGGAATACCACCTATGTGGTAATTTGTGGGCACTTAGTTTTTGCCAAAGGGGATGACTATACACTTTTTGGCATTTAGCTTGAGGCCATGGCTCTGGCACCAGTTGTCTGTTTCTATGAGGCCCTTTTGGAGGATGCTTGTGTCGGCTGGAGAGTCGATTATGGCGCCCAGTTTGCAGTCATCTGCGAACTTGGTCAGCCACAGTCCTTCCATGTTGGCCTGTACCTCCGAGAAATATATACTGAACAAGAGAGGTCCCAGGACTGAGCCTTGTGGGATGCCACTTGTAACTGGTTTGGAGTCTGACATGGCTCCAGTAATTCTAACCATGTGGGTTCTGTCCTTGAGCCAGTTTGCAACCCATCTAGTGACATAGGGGTTTATATTTAAGCTGGTGAACTTATCTATAATGCCCGAGTGGGATATTGTATCGAAGGCTTTTGCGAGGTCCAGGTAGGCTGTGTGGACCACCTTCCCCTCATCAATGGCCTTGGTGACTGTTTCAAAGAAATCAACCAGGTTTAATAGGCAGGATCTGCCCTTAACAAAGCCGAACTGGGTAGGATCCAGTGTCTGTAGGTCCCCAATATCTTTATTTATGAGGTCCATGATGATCCTTTCCATAGCTTTGCAGACCAAGCTAGTCAGGCTTATGGGCTGATAGTTTCCAGGATCCGTTGAGGCACCACCTTTGTGGAGAGGGACCACTGTTGCTGTACGCCACTCTTTGGGTACATATCCTGTAGTAAGGCTGAGATTGAACAGTAGTTTTATGTTTGGGTTTAGCTCATCTTGGAGTTCATGTAGGACGCAGCCCGGGACACCGTCTGGTCCTGTTGATGCTGTGTTTTTTGCTTTGGAGAGGGCAGCTCTTACCTGAGCATCTGAGATGTCAGGGGGGCAGCACTCTGCTGGGATAGATATTTGCCCTTTTGGTGGGGAGGCGAGAAGTTTGTGCTGAACCTGTCAGCTAGGATGTTGGCAATGTCTGTGGGTTCGGTGTATTTTTTGTCATTTTGGACTAATTCTGAGCATATCTGAGAATTCCCACCCAGGTTCCTAACATAACTAAAGAAAGCCTTGTGATTATTCTTAGTGTCCTGTCAATTTTTCTCTTGAAGCTGGCCTTAGACGATTTTATGAGTGCCCGTAGTTTTTTGCTAATACTGATCAGAGATGCCTTCCCTTTTTGGGATTTTGCTCTATCATGTAGTAGCTTCCTCCTTCTATTGTATAGTTTGTTTATGGCTGGGGTCCACCAGACAGGGCGTCTGCCTTTGGAGGATTGGGTCTTGGTTTTATTTGGGATTGCATGATCCATGCATTCCTGAAGATGTTCATAGAATGCGTTTATAAAGGATTCTGTGGTCTGGGCCATATTTTCCACAGGCCCGGGGGCTTTGAAGGATTCCACCTCGGTTTTGAGGAGTGTGAAATTTGCTTTAGAGAAGTTTTTCACTGTGGTTTTCAGGGCAGGGGGTGGAGTTGGGATGTGAATATCCAGTGAGATTAGTTTATGGTCTGATCTTACCAATGAGGGATACACTTCTGGTCTGGAGCATAGAGTCCCCATGTTGGTGATGATCAGGTCCAGTATGTTTTCCCTCTTGTGGGAGTGGTAACAAGTTGTTCCATAGCATTTGAGTTTATAAATTCTAGGAACCTTTGGGCTAGGGTGTTGGAGCTAGAGTAATGCTCCCAGTCTATGTTTGGGTAGTTGAAGTCACCCAATATAATGGTGTTTGGAGAGACCTTCATATTTTCCAGTGTTCTCAGGAAGGCCGAGTGGGGTTCCTGGGTTTGGGAGGGTGGTCTGTAGCAGGCTATAAACTGGAAGGCAGTTTTACCCACTGTTAGTTGCACATGGATAGTCTCTGATGCTTTGTGCTGTGCCACCAACCTGGAGGTGTGGGTATCTTTGACGAATATTGATACTCCCCCTCCTTTTGTGGTCCGGTCCAAGTTTTTGGGCCAAATTGATCCTTGTTCTTCATATATGCCAGTGTACGACTTTGCTGAAAGGACCGTGAGTTGCATATCTACATCCTAACTAAGAAACATTTTATGTAGTAGAAGAATATAATATGTACATTACTGAGAATGAGTAACATCAGTGCCTTTGTCAGCTTTGTTGATCAAAGGATATTTACCAGCAATGTTTGTAAAAAAACAAAGTGGCACACCTGTTTATATTGGCTACCAAGAGTCAAGGTAGAAATTATCATTAAAATATTCTAAGTAAAAGTCCAGTATTTCTGGAGACAAAGAGTTCCATAGTGGATCCATTGCTATTAACTGTGTATATATTACTGTTGGGAGAAATCAATACAAAGAGAGGTCTGCATTAGCAATGTTATGTGGGTGAGACACAGTTGTGGTGATCATCAGATCCCTTGCTGTTGATCTAGAGTACATCCAGTTCTGGTTGTGCTGAGCTTAATACCACCAAGCCCTGCTACCTTAAGGGGCTCTGTGCTGTGGACCAATGTATTACATGTAGGAGGTAGTTTGTAGTTGCATCAAGGATGTAGAATCTCTTGCTGATCCTTGGTGACAGCCTCATATCTGATTTTCAGGTACCAGCCACTGCCAAAGCCTCTTTTCAACATCTGAGAAGTATCACTTAGATTAAACACCTGATTTCACCAGATGACCTAACAGTCGTTGTCCATCTCCTGTTTTTTCATGTCTCTGCAATTGCAGAACCCTGCCCCTTGGACTGCCTGACACTGAACTTAACCACTAGTGCAGAAGTGCATTCCATGACTATTGACTAGGACTTTGGGTTTCTCTACCACCCCATTTCTTCTGAGTATGCAATGAGTGAATGCTATAATCTCATATACAATATTTAAAGTCTTGTTGTTATTGGTGTTGACTCTACACAGCTTAGGATGCTCCCTTCTTAAAGAGAAGTTGGTACTTTACCATCTGGCTTGGACCTTCTGCTCAGTTATTTATCATTGTTACTGATTCCAAGAATGAGGCTTCAAACTTTAGAATTGTGTTTTTTTTTTATTGTCAATCACCATGCCTTTAGCATCTGTAACTGCAGTAGCTTCAAGAGTGTGCCATATTTTGTGGCTTTAAGGAGGTTCCCCCTGAAGCTCTACTGTTTTATCACTGGACGTACACTAGCAATAGTCACATTTGGGATCATGTCACTAAACTTGCATTTTATCTTGTACTGACTTGCATTCTTTGTTATATGTATCATTTGACTGACCTTAAATTTAATATTTTTTGTTCTGCACTTAAAAAAATAAGTGCAATACTAGATTGTAATTGGAATACCCATATTTATTAAAGACACAACTTTGTGGTATCTGTGGTACCCACCCATCACTCTCCTTTTTATGTCATAGTGTGGGTGGCGTGGTTTAGAATGATAATTTGGTAAGAGTAAAAGGTCCAGGAATGACGGCAGCAAACGTGTAAACTTAGTCTAAGAAGATGACATTCATAAACTGAATATGTTTTGGGCAGTAGAGACAAAAACTAGAGATGGATAATTATTTCCTAGTACAGTTGATAAAATACTATTCACCTCTCCACATATGTGGGCTATTTCACAGCAAATATTTAGCAGCACAGAATATAGCGTTAACATTTTTGTAATACGCTTTCTATCTCGTGCAATTTATATTTAATGTAGTATCAAGATAATCTCAAGATTTGTGATCAGTAGCAAAGCCATGGAAAAGCATCATAAATGTTTCTCTGTAGTGTTTCTGGTTGCTTTTAGCTCTGGGATTCATTATCTCCTACACTAAGTGTATGTGTACATCACTCTCAATAAACAGACAACACAAGCATAACTTACACCTTCTTCCTCCTAATTTTAGTTTTCCTACTGATTTTCTTGTAGCCTTGAATATCAAGTGAGATTCATAAAAGTTATCACAAAGTCTAGAATGTACACTTAGTATAATCTTTGCGAGTGACAGGAAAGCATAAAAAATGTGGTAGGGATGTGTTTGAATACAGATCATGTACACTTTGTGTGTAAAATGAGAGAGGTAATACCACAACACAGGCAACGAGTTCAAAATCTTTAATGTGCAACAAGAAATGTGAGCGCTTTCGCGTTCAACAGAACACTTCTTCAGACAATACTAAGAACGAGAGTAGTTTAAATGCATTGCAATATTTATTTATTTTATTTTACATTTGTTGACCGGGAGTAGTCCAACTGAGCTGCATTTAGCCCTTTTTCAGTGGAGATCCGGGAGAAAAGCTCCAGGAAAAAAAACTATTTTAAGCTACCGTAATACATAACATCAAACAGTACAGTAAAATAATTTAAAGCAAAATCAAAAAGGAAACGGCAGAGATATTTTAGCTGGTATTTACAACAATTATAGAATTATAAAATGTTTACAAGTCAATTAGTACTGCAGTCAATTGGAAATAGACATTTTTACAGTCAAAGTATTTCTTCAGTGCAGACATAGGATGCTTTAGATCAAGATTTTAAAGGAGGTATGTTAGAAAGAGTGATTATGCAGATGAGTGTGGTGTCTGAGTTTGGGAGAATACAGGTAGCTAGTCCAGGAGGAGTAGAAGTGTTTGGACAGAAGAGAGTAGTAGTTAAAGATTAGGAGAAGTGATCAAACAGTGATTAAGGTAAAGGGGAACTGTTCATGGTGGATGAGTACAGTGGAAGGACCAAAGTGTTTTTAGGTGTTCTTTGGCAGCTGCTTTGAATAGTTTTGGTTGGTTTAGTAATCTGATTTGAAGGGGAAGCCTATTCCATGCTGTGGTAGGATGGTAACTATAAAGATTGCTTCCCATTTTTGTCCTAGGTTTATAGATAAGTAGCCATTAGAAACACTTGATTAGTAAGTAATCTTAATTAATAATCTTAAAGGCAGAATATTATAAAATACTTTAAAATACAACTCTATTAAAAACAATAATGTAAAAGCAAATGAAAATATATATAAAAAAATATCAATGAAAAATGAATCATTCCAAAAGACAAAAGTCTATCATATAAAATGTCTTCAATGAAACTCTGTTATTGAGGCCAAAACCTGTATTAGCTTGCAGTCTGATGATCCACCTAATCTCAGTCTGTTCAGTTTGATTTTTGAAATTCCCTAATCTATGGCCCCTAGTGACAAATTCAGTGACCAAAAATTTAAACTTATGTGAAAGATCATGGTTGAGAACATGATGTGCTAAGGCATTATTGTCATCTTCCTTGTTAATAACATACAGATGTTCCCTAACCCTCTCACGTAAAGTCCTGTTGGTTTTACCTATATAAAAACAGGAGCATTTACAACAACTGGCCAAATATACCACATCAAGTGACTTGCAATCAGCAGAATGTTTAAATTTATAAATCCTTTGAATATCTGGAAGTATGAAAGTATCACTATCCATCATATAAAGATGATGGTTGCAGTCCCTACAGGCTAGTGTACCAGTCTGAACAGACTGCAGTCTAGTTTTTCTATTCTTCTCATAACACAAAAGTCTCTTCAGGCACTTCATGTTTTTATAAACATATCTAGGCTTAATGCCTGTTAGGGCTCTGATCCTATCATCAGCAGCCAAGATCCCCAGTTTTTATTTATTACTTCACAAACTTTCTTGTAATTATATGAAAAAGGTATAGTCACTCGAACACCTTGAGAAAACCTATCACCTAGCCTATTAACAGAAGGCATATTGTGAAAATCCCCTTTAAAAAAGGGTCTACCTCTGTTGGGTCTATCAGTAAATCTGGTGTCACCTCTCATTGAAAAATCCCTTCTTAGTGCTTCCAAAGCTTTATCACAGTCGTGAGAGAGTTAGGGAACATCTGTGCAGACCTTTGATACACTGAATTTATATGTTGTCCTTAGGAATGATTCATTTTTCATTGATATTTTTCATTGATATTTTTATATGTATATATTTTCATTTGCTTTTACATTATTGTTTTTTATGGAGGTATTCTGCCTTTAAGATTATTATTTAAGATTATTTACTAATTAAGTGTTTCTATTGGCTATTGCAATGCATTTAAACTATTCACCTCTGGTTCTTAGCATTGTCTGAAGAAGCGTTCTGTTGAATGCGAAAGCGCTCACATTTGTTGTTGCACATTAAAGATTTTAAACCCGTTGCCTGTGTTTGTAGTGTCACCTCTCTTGTTTTACATACATTTTGCTATGTTGTCTTTGAGAGGTGCTTTGTTCTCAAACTGCCTTTTATTCTCATGTACACTTTGTTTTTTCCATTTCCTCATGTAGTTTTGCAAGTTACCAATTTTATGGTGCTAATTGTGTTTTAAAGTAGAAAACATCTTTATTTGTATTTTGTTATTATTATTACTATTATTACTATTATTATTGTTATGGTGTTAGTGAACGTTTCATAGGTCAGTACACAGGTTCATACATTTGTCATGATTTCTGGAGATTGTTAGTTTTTGTAGCTTCAGTTAAGTGCCAGTGTTCAGAACACTAGCTTCCACATCTGTTTTTAACCATAACATTTCTATTTTGTAGTTTATTCTGTATTTGCACAAAAACTGTACAGTATTGCAAAAAATCAAACATAATTTCATGTACAATTTCTGATGTGAGATTGTTTTAATATCTGTGTAGTTTCTGTTGGTTTTGAGTATGAATCCTGCCTGGATCTCATTCTTTGGGAAAAGCGGACTGCTATTTTACAGGCCTATGAACTGGATGCCTCGAACATGGGTGGCTGGATGCTGGACAAACATCATGTGCTAGACATACAAAATGGTGAGTGATTTATTTTCAGATGCAGTAAGAAAATTGTTAAATCCTGTTTTTTTTTTTTTAGAAAATGATTCAATCTGTATTTTACAGGCTTACCTGGTCTAAAAATCCAGTCATAGACTTTCATGGATGTCAGCAGTAAAACCAGAGTTGATCCTGCGTTTAGCGCAAACTTCGGCATGAAGTCATGTCTTACTCACTTTCACATTTGTTGTACCTTGACCCAAGCTGTACTCTTTAATTTTCATCATCTGTTAAGTAATTTCCAGCATAAGGTTCTTATGCCACAAGAAGTTAGTTTTATAAACCAAGGTTATAAATCAGTCTTGTTTTTCCTTGAGCTGAACCTACAGGATTTTTAATGTCTTTCAGAAATTTCCTGTGCATTCGGGCAAGCAGCATTTTAAGACAGTAGTATCATTTAATGAAAAATAAATGTGTTATTTTAAAGTTGCTCTTTCTTTCTTTCTTTCTTGTTTCTTGTTTTGTTTTCTGAGTTTGCAGTGAGCCACACATGTATGTTCATTGCCTTTAATTACCAAAATGATTTAAAAGTGCAGGATGAGTTTGTGTGTGTTACTTAGCATCACCTGCCATACTTGTAGTAAATCTGTAACTGTTCATTCTAAAAAGCATGTCTAATTTAAATGTTGGGGAAGGTTTACTATCAAAATCTCAGACCTACATCATGCAAGTGTTCATATTTCCAAACTGAAATGTCAGAAATCAAATGAACGAGCAGAAACATGACCGAATGAGGTATTGCCAGAAAGTAGACATCTCAGGAATGTCGAGTTTACCAAAAATACCACTTTTACGGTCATAAGCAACAAGCGTCTTTGCAGGGGGGCAAGCACCCCTGCACCCCCCACACCCCCTGCTACTTATATGTACAAACTCCGAGATCGCACTACAGTGAGGGAAAGGGTACATTTTCCAATCCCCACTATAGTGTGATCTGCATTCAAAGTGTTGAATTCACAACAGCGAATGCTAGTGTGCATTCACTGTTATGAGTTCAACATTTTTTTTTTGTTATTTGCAAAAACTAGGGCGTTTGGTATTTCCAATTTAGATGAAGTCCGATCGCACTTTTGATAGTAAACCATTGGGTATTGTATTTCATAAATCCACCTAAAGGACATATCTCATAAACCAGTATCTCCAGCTGTGCAGTACCTTTCCCTCCCATATACCCTTGTCTGTTTGATTGCCTCACTTATCCTAAACTGTGATTCAGCTTGCCACACCTTAACGGCTGTAAGCCCACAGTGCATACTCTTTATCCCCTCTTTCATCTTACCAGTCTCTATTATGTGTCATAACCTAGCAACTACTGCCCATATCTGCCTCTCCCACTCTGTCTGTTCTCTCTTTTCTATTCCAGTTATATAACCATAGATATATTTGTTTTGTGATATTTCCTGTGCATGAATTGTCATATTGTCTATGCGTACTCATAAACGTAAGCATTGTTATTTGTATATTGTACATCGTTTTGGTGCATGATGATGTAACCTGGCCTGAACCTGTAATTGGTCATTGTTTGATCGCTGTTTTACCCTGGTAAATACATTTAAGTAAGTAAGTCTGCTTGTGACTGGCTTGCTGAAAGTTTGTTCATTTGTCTTCATAGACTAGGTAGATAAAGTTGCTAAGGACTGTGTTTAGAAATGACGTATCAGCCTTATGTTTGATAATGGAACAATCAGAAGAAGCAGCAGCCTAGACAATAAGTTGGCATAACGGGCTCTATATATGCCTGAGGGGGGTTAAGGATCCGAACTAATGTTTACTGGCAGACATTTAAACTCCCTAAAAGGTACTAACACTAAAAAATGGGTAAGAGATTTGTCACCCTGGTAAATAAATAAGTTGTGCAGCATACTTTATGAATGAGAACTTGATAAAGAGAAGAGCAATAGTAAATAGAGAGGAAAAAAAAGCAACATCATTTTGCATAGATGTGGTACATAAAGGAATGAGATCATAGAAGAATGGAATGCAGTACCATGCATACAGTTACTTACAGTCTATGCACCATTCTTTCCAAATTTGTCACTGGCATAAAGGGAAGTCCATTAATACTGTGAATGCCGCATAATTCTGATACAGAAAGAACAAAGGGGGGATACTAGCCTAGCTACAGACACCATCTTTGGTGATGGTGGTAAAGGTCAGGAGCAACGGCTCTGTATTACTCAAGGCATCAGAGCAACAGAAGTGGAGAATAGACTAGGGAGAGACTCTGCAGCACTTGTAATAACTGTTGAGTTATCTTACCCTGAAATGTCTAAAACTTTGTGTAACTTACTGTTGTATGGAAATTATTACTTTATTTTGTCCTTGTGGCCTAAGCTGTGATTGAAAAGGTCATTAACTCATGCCACATACATAGTTGACAAATGTAAAGTAAATGTTAGTGCTTAAAAAATGAATTAACACAGGAATCTGTCTACTTCCAACTTCACCACCATGAGTGTTGAGGAAAAATAAAAAAAAAAACAGAGGAGAGAGGTCTTAAAACTTTGTTGATGAGCTCATTTGCAATAATTTCCAAAAATCATGAAACCAGGGTAGTGTTCCAAAGCAACAAACCTTTATTCAGCACAAACAGTAACACACCCACACACCCACACACACACACACACATATATGTATATGCACATATATATATATATATATATATATATATATATATATACACATACACACACATATGTATTTATACACACACACACACACACATATATATATATATATATATATGTGTATGTATATACATACACACACACACGCTTAAACTGAAACAATACATTTTCACACTTCTGTAAACCCTGTCTATTGTCTTAGCACTGTTATTTACAATGAGTATTGCTTTGCCAATGTGTTTGTCTTCTGAAAGCAACTTGGATTTAGAAATCCATTGTTGGTTATACAATAATGCATTTTTTAACTGACAGTCTAATGGACTTCTTTGTTACTGTTTACATCTGAGATAAAGCAATTTATATGAGACACACTTTACTGGCTGCTGTCTGTAGATTGTGTATTACTTCAGAGATAAGGCAGTTTATACAAGGCACATATTGCAAGGCTGCTGTCTCTGTATCATGTAGTACCAAGAACAAAATTACCTCAAGTCAGATAATGTGGAGACTTGAGCTGTTCTGATTGGGAAACCATGCTTCTTTAATGGAATATACTGGAGCCTGGATTAACGCCATAATGAATAATGCACAGTGACAGCTGTGCATGTTTTAGGAATAGAAAACAGCCTGCTTTACAGAATTTATGGTCAGAGGTCAAACTGATGCATCAAGCCAATTGTCAGGGCAGACAAGACATGGAAAGAAAGTTTGTGAGATTTCAGTTCTGAGAACTGCTACAGTCTTGCAGTTTGGGTCAGGAAGTTCTTTGTAAGTCACTCTTTGCATAGGTCTTAAGTTAGTGTTTTTGATGTACATCTTGCTATTTTTTTGCTGTCACACTGATACAGATTGGTATATATATTTTTTTAATGACTTCTGTAATAATGGGCAGTCTTAGAAGGAGTCAAAGCAGTGGTTCTAAGATAAAAAGACTGGCTTTAATAAGCAAATTCTATGTCTGAAATGTCACTGTATTTCATGTATTCTTTTCCATCTTGTAAGAATTCAACACAAGACGTTATATCAAAATTGTCACCTTAAAAAGTATGACTTTTCTTTTCATATTTATGCTTGTTTTGCCATCAGGTTGAAAGCAGTGCATATAATGATGTGATACAGGTTTACATGGGACTAGAAAGGGACACCTTCTAGAAGAAAACTGGCTACTAATGGACTTTAGGAGTATGTTTTATTTTTCTTTACTAGCCTTTTTTAATATTTGCAAGAATAGTAAAGTATACATTTGATTTGCGGGTGGAGGTGAATTATATGTAAACCCCTTGAAATGATGTTAGAACCATTAAATGAAGAATGCCATTGGTGCTACAGATGTGGAAGACTTTGCATCTTCCTCTTCCTCATCATCTGCAGTGCGAGACTCTGAATGGTGGTAAAGGTGCTTCCTCTTGGGTTGGGATTTCTTAAAGGAAAAAGAGGCCCTTTTTGGGGCAGGTATCAAGGAGGAGCTTCAGATGGAATTGTGCATGTCTGACCTGCTGTTCTGAGACATGATGAAGGATGCAGGCCCCAGTAACAGGCTGCTTCACCCAATTAGTAGATGCTGACATTGGAGTCTGTGGTATAGATTGTTAATGGGAACCACTGCAAGGAGGCTTACTTGCTCATAACTGTCAAGTTTAAGGACTATCAATAGTAAGAGACTAAGCCACAAAACCCTGATGCTGAAAGATGAGCAACTGATGCCTTCCACCTTAGTTGGGGAAGGGGCTTTTCTATGCCAATTCCAGTTCTCTTGATGTTCAGACTGGTACTGAAAGCCAGAAAGGAGCAGACATACCTGGCATTGATAGCCTGTTTCTGGTTGAAGCAACATTGCTTCTCCCAGATGCTGCAGAAGAAAAATGGGAAGCCCTTGGTGTTGCCATGCATTACAGCTTGCTAAGTTAATGTGTGTGCCACCTTAGTGCACTACTAGTCTAAGGCTGATGACACAGAACATAGGATATTGAGCCCTCATTGTGAGGATGCTTGACCCTTAAGGAAGCCTGTAAGCTTACTAGCAGGAAAACCTACTTTGGCAAGTGAAAGACACGTTCATTATGCTGTGAAGCTTGCTGTGCCCCCCCCCCAAAAAAAAAACAGAAACACCTCTCTATCAGTTCCTCGCATATTGAAGCATCTTATTTAATGCTAGTTTAGCCTGTGTATCAATAAAGATTTACTTATTTGTCATTGTTTGCTCCCCATCCTCCCGAAACAGAGTCAATCCCTAACCCTATTGAAGCATAACCTTGACCAATGGATGGAAAATTGGAAATTCACCCCGGGTCTGACCCCATGTCTCTAATAGATAGAGGTAGACAATAATGTCCAAACTAACATATCTTACCCACATAACTTGTAGATACTCCGCAACTAACATACCCCCTTCTAATAAACACATACATAGGGACACAATTGGGTTGGATTGTGCAGCTAGGCTTGGAAAGACCCTATTGGTTGTTATCCTAGTATAATGACTATGAACCTGTGAACTATTTCAACATGTCTACCCACCCCAACCCACTTAGACTTTTGCAGCACAGGCCATTCAAGAAGCCAGTGAATTCACCCTAAGATTTGAGTTTTATCTTGGAAAAAACAAATTCCTTTCCTCCTTTTAAACTAGATATTAGCTGCACTTTCAAGATTCTTTCATGGAGAACCACATTCTTGTTGGCCATTACAGCTACCTCTAGTCTGTCAGAGTTACAAGTCCTGATAGCCAAACAGCCATGCCCCATTTTCTGCAAGAACACAATATCCTTGAGAACTAATCTGTTCTTCGTGCCAAAGATACTCTCCTAGTTAACATTGAACCAGAGGATGCAGCTGATAGCATTTTTTAGTCTGTAGAGAAACTAAGCTCCTGCATTGCCTGGATGATTATAGACAGTTGCGGTATTAGCCAGAATTTAAAAAAAAAACATTGTAAAGTAGGCAAACATTTTGTACCTTTCAAGCATGGAAAGCTAAGTAAACCTGTATCCACAGACACACTCCAGATGGCTAGCTAAATGCATTGCCATTTGTTACATCTATCATAATAAAGTCTTAAAAGTGGGGTGTCAAAGATCATTATTAAGCTAGAGCAGCACTTAGCTGTACTTAGTTTTCAAAACTGTATCTGCATAGAAAGTTACTATACATACTTTCCAACTATTTTAATCTAGGCCTTTTTTCCATGAGCAGAGCAGGTCTGCCATTACTTTCTAATAGGACATGTTAGCTTTCCTACTCTGAGCGTGCTTTTTGGGTTTGGATCGTACTCCCTTTTAGTACTCTGTTCATTCTTTATGAATGCTTCTGAGGCAGTGATCCTTGTATGTCCACAGTATGGCTGTGTAATAACTTACTGTAACAGCTGTTGCTTTAATACTGTTTTAACTACTGCAGTAAGGAATACTAGAATAACTGCTGCAGTAAGGATTCCCCTCTGTTTTCTCACTGATACTATCCGTCCTATAAGATAGAAAAAAGACAAAAATGGGATGTGCTTTCCTCCGCAACGCATGCCTTATTCTTTGAGTCGGCAACTTTGAGTCTTTGGGTGTCTCAGAGAGGTCATTACTGCCTGCTGTCAATGGCACTTTTCACAAGTGAACTTGCTGAGGGATGACCTACTTTGCTGATACCAAAAAGACCTGAAGATGGCACAAACTGCTTCTCTTTCTATCCCACTTCTGTAGAATTTGCCTAGCGCAGGAGGTAGACTGTTTAATTTGGGATGGGGAGGGTTGTACAAACCTGGAAGTCAGGTCAGATGGGTGGATGCCCACTTGTGGTGAATTCCCATTTTTTATGAATGTTACTGTAGCACTGGTCCCAGCATTTGAGCATCTTCTGCCATTCTCTTAAGTTGTTACACAGCTGTCCTTCCTAGTTCATTTGAGGGAGACACAGTTTTAGAAGAAAGACAGATGTTATTAATTATCACAACTTTTTGAAGCTGGCAACAGAATAAGAAGATGACGTCTGGTAGGTTTACTCATGAAGGTGAACGGATGTGGGCCTTAAATTAAGTTAAAGAGCATTGATTGTTAGGCCATGACTTTTCTAAAATGACACGCATCTAATTGAATAAACGAAGTGATCAGTTGTAATGACAAGCGGGATGAGCCAGGGAAATTTATCTCAAGGGGAGTCTGAATAGTGACAGGTGTTTGTATGAGCACCCTGAAGGGCTGCAGTAAATATTCTAATGAAGATGAAATATTGTTCAACATTCCATTTAAAGATAATAGAGGAGAATTGTGAAGGATCAATTTTTCATAGTAATGACAGAATAAATCAGATGTAATAATGCTTCACACTGACTTGTAAGATTCTTATTATAAATATTACAGAACTCAGCTGTTTAATGCAAAGCATTCTTCCATGCTTGTCATAAGTGCTGCGACACAGAAATAGCTTATGTCAGGCGCTAGAGCTTAGAGGTTAATGCAGTGAGTTGTAGATGTAAATTAGCTACTTCCAGCAGACGTGGGTTTGTTTCTCTACAGCTCTACTTACATTCTGTTTCATTCTGAGCAAGTCATGTAACTCCAAAGAATTATCTTTGTCTGGTGGTTTTCACACAGTTACCACAGAGCAAATAAATACGCATAAATGAGTGAAGCTGACAGTTTAATGTCTCCAATGTTTTGATTCGCAGTGCAGTTAAGACCTTGGTTTGCTGTTAACTGCAAAGTTTAACTGTATGTATATAGTCAAGAGCCATATCTTTTTTTTTTTTTTTTTTTTTTTACTGGAGGCTTTCTGTTTTAGCTTGGGAGGTGGTGACTTAATTAACAACCACATAGAGCATGTATCCACTAAAATGATAACACAGCTCAATTACAGTTGTAAACAGATTTACATTTTATAACTGGTCCACGTTTCATGGAACAGCTGTATAACAAACCATAAGACCACAGACACCAACACTGTTAAGTCACATGAAACCAAAATACAGGTTATTATTTGTCAGTTGGAAAGAAGAATCATGTCTTGTCATGGAGACTGTTTGCCTGGATTTTCAAGTAAGGTTTTGGGAACAATGGTTATAATACCTAGAACCCTTAAGTTAAATTACAAACTTATGCAGTTGTTTTTGTTCAGAGGGTTACAGAATCAGAATATGAACAATATACATTAAATATGAAGTATCTTGGCATGCAAAAAATAATTAGAACTGCAGTATTGAAGACAGAACTGAATTAAAGTTGGGCAAGATTGGCAGGTTTTATGGAGACAGATAGGTACATTTATAAACGGATACACCATTATATACAAGCGGCTTTGTGATGCGCAGTCATGCTATACAGGACATATTCATATTCATAGACAGAGTGCATGATTAGCAATCTATAACTGTAGTGGTGCAGTAACACAATAGAGGGGCAGAGGACAGTGAGATGAACCATCTCACAACAAGCCCACTGTGGTGATGCCCTGCACAGAGTTTTTTTAAAGCTGGCAATGTACATACAGGTGGACTGAGTTTCTCTGCGATGATACACATACTCTGCAGACAGTTTTTTTTTATATATATAGCTGTGTCTATGGGTGCATAGAGCCCTTGTGTGGTATGTTTTTTTTTTTTTTTTTTACTGGACAGCTCTGTATGCTAAACAAGTCAGAGATGGGAAAGTCTGCACTGATGAGTACAACACCATTTAAATGTAGTTGGAGTGTTATTGTTTATATCATTGGGACCAGCTTGTATGTGGATGGCATTGTGTTTGTGAATCACATAATATGGTGGGTGTCATTTGCATGTGTACTTCATACATAGAGTACAATAGATGCAAAGTGGGGTACGACTGCTTATAAATTCCTACCCCCACTGTGCATATTTTTATTTGAATCTTGTAGGGTTTTGGTATAAATTAAAATGTACCACCCTATTCTATGGCATACAATGTTTACAACAGCACCTAAGATGATTGCAATTCCCCAGATGTGTATTTTTGCAGAGAATTTTGAATTTCTTAGCCATGTTTTATGGAACTAATTATGTTATCCAAAATCCATTTCCCAGTTTTGTGTCTGAGAAGAATAGCCCAAGAAGAAGTAACTCATACACACAAAGTGAAGTTTACAGGATTCCATATAAAACATCTAATAAACCATTGTCAGTAGTACAGGGTGCTGGTTACTGAAGATCTTGAAGGACATCTACATCTTAAACATAAGTCGTCCTCATCATAGAGTGTAATTCTCTCCCTAAAAATTATTCATGCTCTGACCCATGTATAAGTAAACCATAACTTGGCTATGTTTTGCATTTCACTGATGCGTCAGAGTCCTCAGTACATACCATGTTGGGCTAGCATGAAATCACATGATACCTTCCTTAGAAAATTTTCTCCCTGGCTCACTCCCCATATGATATATTACACCTGAAAGTGCTGGCTCACACAAAACCTACTTAGTAATATTTTTGCAGGCCTGACATCTTTTCCCGCCATTGGAGTATTGAATGTGTTAAGTATGTTAAGCTGCATGCTTACTGTAAAGCTGTAAGTTAGCCCTGTTGTGACACATGAATAACCAGCTGAAACTGCAGTTGCATGAAATGTGGTCATTTGAAATGCAAATGAGGTTAGTGTGGAAAGAGTATTCGTAGTTTTTAGAGACAGTTAAAAAAGGTGCATTACAGTGCCTGCAAAAGAAGGTTAAAAACACAAATGTGTGAGTCACTTGAATGTAGTAAATGCCACTCTGACTGGGATATGAAAGTAAAGGAGTCAAGGGAAAAAAGATTTTACAGGAAGAGAGTATGGCATTTTAATCTCGTCATCTGGAACACCAGTCCATGTTAAAGAGAAGATACTTAGTTTAAAAATGAAATGATGTCTGTATATGCCCAAATCAAGTCATTTAGGCTGTACCTGAGTAAATATTAACCATAACTTAACTGTATTGCAAGGAAGTTTGTAGTAAAGAAAAAGACAATTTTATTTTTGTTTCAAAGGTTCATAGATGTTTACTAGGCTAACGACCCCAAGTGCCTTTTTAAGCCATGCCATGCATCCCAAATCTCTTGACAAGCTCTGGTACCACTGATAAGTGTAAGCAGGAGATTGAGAAATGAACCATTTACAGGTTGCTGTGTCCATTAGAGACATAGGTACCAAGCCAGGGATGAATTTCCTGTTCTCCATCTAGTTGTCCTAGTTGCACTTGAATTGGTTTAGGGAGGAACTCTGCCTTATATGGGATACAAACCTGTCTGTCCCAGAGGTTCTGTTTATATCACAGGCAAGGTTTACATCTTTAGAACAGGTAATGCTGGTGCTGTTTGTTTTGCTGATATGTAGGAGGTCCAACAGAGTGGGGTCTGAAGATGCCTTGTATGAAAAGACATAGATCTCCCCTCACAGCCTGTAGGAGACAAAATACAGGGATAGGGCCATGAGGCAGTCTGCAGGGGACATTTTCCTTACACCCTGTATTCTTTTAGTGAAGAACATCTGTGGACGTTCTATTTGTTTTTCAGATTTGTCCAGTTTCTGTTGATAATAGTCCTTTGAAGTCATGCAAACTAGACAAAAAACATAATGGAGAGTTAGTGTGTAAAAGGCAGTGTATGTAATTTGGGCCCAGTCCAGCACTCAGTATAAAATAAGGTAGCACCCTAAAATCCACTGCAGCTGTCAGCATAAACTAAGGCAGCACCCTAAAAGCCAGTCATGACTGTAAACTGGAGTGGGAAAGTGAAAGTGATCCCAGTGGAAAACTTACATTGTATTCTAGTTTGCAAAATATTGCTTAGGGAGAAAAGTAAAAATAAATATGTCTGTTTATATGTATGCATTTTTGCATTATATGCTTACTTGCTAATTGACTTTATTGATTCACATGTTCTAATTGGTTGGAGCCCATCTTCTGAGAAGATTCCAGTCTGAAAGCCTCCAGTTATTATGCTAAATGAATGTTTTTCTACAGTATTTTTTTTATTTTCTAAAGACTGTCACATACATGCAATATGAAGTCATATTTAAGAGAAAATGTGATTGACATTTCTCTTTCATTAGAGAGTGCAGTATGCAGATGATATTAATAAGTGAAATGCATTTCATGAGTAAGTGCAGTCGTTAGTATAAAGTACAAGAGATGCTGTATAGGTGGAGCTGGAAAGGCAGATTATTGGCTAGGAGTATAACTTGGCCTAGGCCTGTACCCTGAAAAAGCCTTCAGTGAGAGTGACTGGGCAAGGAGAACCAAGAGGAATATAGGCAGTGGATGGATTTTTTGAAAGATACAGACATCCTGCTAAATGTAAACACTGGTTAAGTTTTAGCCGTTCATCAGGAAGTGTGGGGTACACCTGTAATCCTAGCTGCTTGTGACAGGGGGTACAGAAGTAAAGTCACTCCTGGAAAAAGGAAACAGAAACATAAAGTCAAGTAGTGGTGTTGTCTTCTGAGTGGATTGGTGGTGCCTAATAATCTTCAAATGCAGATGAGTGGGCCATAGGTGGCAAAGTTTGTAAAGGAGGCTTTGTGTTTAGTATGGATTAATAATAGTAATACAGTCAGCAGTAGTAATATAAAGGGCATACCAAAATAACCACAGACCGCAGAAAAACATTTATTAAGGCAGAATTCAGTCACTTAACATCAGTCTGCACAAAATACTCAAGTGATTTCACTCAGCAAATGATCACCTCTGGGATGAGAACTACTGGCTGGTCCATCTGTGG